>NC_072787.1:16523411-16823411 GCF_022539595.1 Amphiprion ocellaris | reverse complement strand
TCAAGCCTTGGCGGGGTGTTTAAGGCTCCAAAACTTGGCCCTCGGCATGATAAAATGGCAGCACATGTTTCTGAATCACCCACCACAGTGTTATTGCCAAAGGGTTATGATGATATAGTCAACTGTTTTTTCCTGTTGTGCATCATAGCCTTTGAGGTTCTCATATTCAGTTTTCTCTAAGCCTAACATCTTAAACATTTTAGATAGAGCAGATAATCTATCTTTTCTACAAAAGTGCAAAATTTCTTTTTCTCTATATTCACCATCTTTCTTGTTTATAGCATGCTATGAGTGAAGGTCTCTCTGCAATGTCCACCTCTTTGTCTCCTTTCTTTATTTAACTTGCAGTTAAAAACAAAACCTCGTCAATTTGTGTGCATGTTAATTTTATTTTTAAAAATTTCTAATTAAATTGAAGCTGTCAAAGGAAAATGTTCCACACGTCTACGTTGGACACATCTGTTTTAACGGTGTGAGTTACACAGCTACTGTTGTTAAAATTTTAAACATCAAAATCAAGATACGCATGCAGAGTAGGTATTCTCCCCTGCGTTTAAGCTCTAAATCATCTCCCATCAGCAACAGAAATCCAAATTTTTAAAAGGATGCACAGCATGCGGCCTCTGCTCACACCCAGACATGCCGAGAAGGCACTGATGGGAAAAATTCATAGGTTCTGCAGTAAAAGTCGCATATCCGAACCTGTTGCTGCCGAGCCTTGGTCTTAACGGCCCTCTGTGGAGCATCCCACGGAGAAGTGCCATATTTATGCTGGCAATATATGCGAAAGAATTAGGATCATAAAACTCGATGGCCACACAAAAACTCTCAAGGACCGCTATTTTGTAAGGCCGGCTTTATTTATGCAACTGCATGCTCAAGTCGAGTTGTCTGCTTTTTCTAACGTTCAAAACAATATTTCCTTTCTTGCACAGCTTTGTAGCTGTAATGACCGAACAAGATTTATGACTTGAAAGTATTTCTTTACTGTTGCCATCATCACTGAATAATGCTTATGTTTTGTTTTACCTATTTTTCCCCTCTAGTATGTTGTTTGTTTTCTGGTCCACTGGTAGGAATTCAGTCACACAACACTACACAGCCAGTGTGTGCAACGTGGCATGGCTCCTGCTGGCCATCGCCGCCTCGAAGACACAATAAGCTGAAAAACATACAGCGCTTGTTCTTTTAAGCTCATGTGAGATTTTTTTTCCGATTAGAGCATTGAAAATTGAAGGTTTTGGACAAATGTAACAAAAAAAATATGAATCTCAGTCAGTGCAGAACTAAAGGTCAACCTCTGCTTTATGTCAGCAAAGGAAAAATGAGCAGAGCACTGAATAATGAACTCAGTACTCAGATTCCAACCTCTTGGGTGACTGCTGGTACTTGGAAATTTAAGATTTCCAAGTAAACAAGCTACAGTATATTTCTATTTATGTTCAGGTATTGCTGTGTATGAAATGTCACCAATACGCAAAATGTAGCATCACAAAATACAGCTGAAGACATTTTATAAAAAGGTAAAGGACCTTTATTTTAATGTTTTAATCTTTTTAAGAGGTCCTGGGAGTAATAAACTGGAAACAATACAACCAACTACCATCGAAAAATGTGTTAAAAAAAAAATACTAATAATAATAATAATTATGTCAAGCTGTGTGAAAAGATTATATTTAGAATGAACATACATTATTTGAGTACTTTTTTAAAAAAAGATGTGAGCACTTAACTTATCTCATTGTAGTTAGATTCAATTAAGTGGTTACAACTATAATTTGGAGTCATGAACTTATTATACTGAGCTCTACTTAATACGAAGGGCCCCCTTCCAATTACAATCACGTTTTGTTTTTTTTTCACTTGTTAACATGTACATATGGTGTTTTATATGCTAGAGGACATATCATAAGCCAAGTGAGCAGTAAACGCCACAGCCGAGCAATTAATCCTTAAAACCGCAGTGTACTAATGAAGGATTCAGACAGCCAAAGTTTCCATAAACTGAAGCAACTAATCCTGCACATTTGCGTGTTCTGCATCTTCAGAATCAGCTTCCAGTTCGAACACATGTTATACTTTCCACAAAGGTCTCACAAGTCTATGGGAGTTCATAGCCAGAAACGCTACACTGCTACATGAATGTCATGTGACCTTCTAAACCGTCCTGAACATGAACCAGTCAGAAGTCATTTACAGGCGTTTTGGTGATGGTGGCCTCTTGTTAACTAAATCTGAACACTTCATCTCGGTCACACAAATGTTGGAAACCACACATCAACAACAAACAAATTCAAAATGCAACATGAAAAATAATAACCATAACACTACTGACTTAATGATTTAAACTTGAACATTAAAAGTCCCATGAGTCTTTGTGTTACCAGTGCAAAACTGTATATACTCTGAGAAATCAAATACATATCATTAAATGAAACAAGCGTGCAGGCATAAAGTGCAGCCAACTCAGCGCAAGTATGAATTCAGTTCAATTTACTCTTCAATTTAAGTAAGGACAGTGACTGTACTTTTAGTGTAAGGGTGTCCTTTCATGATATCATTAACCCCGGCTAAGCAGGAGGGAGGATCTACAGTAGAAAACTGAGGCCAAACTGTAAGAATACTGTACCTCTAAACTGTGGAAAACTCTCCTCAGCCACCCCACCTCCCCGACCCCGTCATCTCCACCTCCAGGGGGAGCTCTAACCAGCAGCATGAGCAGCAGGAGGTTGCTTGTAAAATAAACACGAAATTCAGGCTGAAGACTTTACCTGCCCTTTGAGGGCAGAAAGGAAATGCGGACAGGAAGGCTGGTTTTTACCTCTTTTCCCATCTTCACTGTGGGAAGGGGAAACAATAACATAAAACCATCAAAACCCGGGATGAAATAAGAAAATACGACTTTTACGCACTTGTAGATAGCTGGATGGACACTCAATTAAAAAGGGTGACACGGTGTCTCCATAAAGGTGACCTTTGACACTGCATTTCCACTCCAAATCAACACTCTCCTCACACACTGCTCAAGCCAACAGGGAGCCTGGAGTTTCTGCAAATGAACGATCTGTCAGGAGGCTGTTTATATCCCCTCTCCCGCTCCTTTATTTAACACTCTCGCATTAAAAGGGAAGAGCTTTTTAATTAGCTATGGACTCTCCTATTTTAATCAACTCACAAGCGGAGTCCAGCTGTGACAGCCTTGACAGGAAAAGACTGGTGACGTTCCGACTGCTGACTGCCCCCCTCCACCGCCCAAAAAAGAGAGAGGAGACCAGTGAATTTGCCATATTGAGTGGAAAACACAGTTTAGCGAGATAGATGGGTTTTGAATTAAAGTCGAACAGCCTGTCTCTCCTCAGATAGAAGACTGTTTGCAGTAATTTTTAGAGTTTTTTAGTTCCTAAACATACACAATTTGTCATTTTCTTAAACTTCTGCTGTCTGTGCAGGAATGTAAATGTTTGTCACATCAAATAGGTAAAAGAAGACACTGTACCAGATCCTATACCTCTTGGCTGCTGTCACTCGTCACATATTGCACATTACAGTGCATTAACGGCATTGCAAACACTTGATTGTGCTGGACTTGGTGCCAAAATGTGCAGAATGCAGAGCCCTTGGCACATTAATCGTCTTGCTTCATCAACATCATTCGCTTTATCATCCTTCAGTCCGACCGCTGACTTCTACCGAGCTGTCTTTTATCCCTGGAGTGGCTTGAAGCTCTTAACTAAAAACACAACAACGCTGAAAGTGTAACTGAGGTTCTCGTTTCAGCCATTTGATGTAGCTGCCAGGCAGCCAGTGGGATACTTTGAATTTAATTTCATCTATTCAAGATGCAGCTTTTATTTACATGACAAGACTGAACAGATTGCATCGGCCTTGGAAAAGATAAATGAAAGGAGAGGGGGAAAAAAAACAAACTTGGACAAATTAAAGTAGATATTTGCCAAACAATGTAATGCAATTAAAAAGGGGAGAGCTGTTGAGTACATAATGTTAGTCCACTCACTTCAACCATCAGTGACTTTTTGATCTTTTATTACACATAGGAGAGTAGCCTACTGTTAGACTATGATGTGCAATCTGCTCGCCTCTCATATTGTCATGCAAATACATTAGCTTTGGAGATGGGTCCCTCCACATGCTCTCAGTGGACAACACTCATTAAACTAATTACACATTGAACCTAAACTGAGTGGAGCGTAATGAGGTATGTGATATTCACAAGGAACTTATGCCATTGGGAACACGCCAATGGAAATTTATGATGCCACCATTCCACACCTGCCTGAAAGTCACATCCAGTGAAAACATAATACGCTTCTCAAAACTATTTGAGTAATTGGAAATTTGGGCTTTCTGGAGAGCTGGAGGGGGAAACGGACTGAATCGCTCCGAATACAAAAGTTAATAGATTTTCTGTGTAAACTTGAAACCATATTGAGGATCATAAACTGGTTTAATAACACCATGACCTTTCCTCTACTGTCACAATAACCTCTGCTTTTATTGCCTAAAAACTGAAACATCAATGCGCAGAAGAGAAAATGTTATTAAATTTTGCTTTATTCATAACTGAATTAAAGTTTAATCTGTGTATTTATATCCAAACTTCCTGTTTCCAAGAGAACAGACCACACAATGTACAGTAAAGCACTGAAGAAGTCAAAGCAAATACTAGGGAGCCGCAACTGCTATCCACAGCTTAAAAATAAACTTCCTACAACCACACACATAGCTGGATCTTAATCATGAGGCATTTCCATCTTGTGCATGTTATTGACCTTTTGGAAAGAGAAGCTGATTTACTTCTGTGGCTTTTATGGTGAAGAAGCCTGTCCCAAAGACTTCTATATTAGCATCTGGATGTTCTCTCTTTGATTCAGTCTTAACTAGACTAGAAATTCATGCATTAGTTAAAAATTGTCTGAACAGAACACCAGGCCTACAAACTAACTGTTCTAAGTATATAATCATTCCTCTGATGTTCTAATAGTGGCACATCATGGTCCCACTTTCCAAAAAAAAAAAAAAAAAACATAGAAACTGCAGGCTGGGGTTTTGAGATCCTCTGAAGAAACGCAATCACCTGGAAAGGTAATATTCTAAGTTTAAATGACATTACAAATGATGAAGATGCACAGTCGCACAGCTCCACAACAGGCTTGAATCAGACAAAGCAAATACACAGATGAGGCAAATTTGAAATCTGCAAAGAAGGGTTCAAGCACTCAGAAAGCCACAAAGTGCTAAACCAGTCACCTGGATTTAAAGAAAAAAAAAAGTTCCAGCATCTTTTTCAAAGACAGGAAACAGGGCGGCACATGTGTAATACAGTGTTCAATGGGCATAAATCCAGGATGAGTCTCACACCGTTTTTCTTGGGAGGGAGTAAAAGGCAAAAGCAGACACTCTCTCTAGACTCAGAAAGCCACAGCTATGCTTTCCTGCAAACCTTCTATGCATTTATCCTCTAAGAAAACGCAGCAATGTTGCCACTCCCAATACGACCTGCTACAGCCTGCTATGCTAGATGGTGTGTGGTTCACAAAATCCTGGATCCTGCAGCCTTTGTAGCATGAGTATACTGATCTAATGCTACCGTTTGGGCAGGTATAGCAACAGCAGAGTGACAGTTCTGTGTTTGTAATGCTGCTCCAGATATCCCATAGTAGAACCTAAAGCAGCTGCTTTGTTTGTGTGACAGTTTACAGGGGCCAGGTTTTATTGTAGCTCCCATAGTCTGAGCTTCTAGGAGGAATAATATGCTTAAATATTAAACATTTTCATGATCCCCGTGCAGCTGGTAGAAGCACACAAAGAGGGCAAATACTCGTTGTGGGATACATGGGTACCAAAGGGCCAGTCTTCTTACTGCTCTGGTGAAGGAGGCCGAATTTTACACATAAGAAACACTGTGAGGTGTTTATGACTGATTTATGTTTAACGGCACAGACAGTGCTTATAAATTAAACCATGCTATGTGCAGTAAAACAATTTCTAAAAACAAAACAGATTTCTTTATGAAGTTAAGGAATTTAGCAAAATAATTTATTTTCTCAAGTGTTCTGTTAGAATATCCACCATCCCTGTGTGTGTGCGTCTATGCATGTGTGTGGTTGTGGTTGGGGGGGGCAGAAAATGCAGGAAAGCATTTAATTCTCTGTGCACTCCACGCAACCTTCTAAGAAGCACAAAGAATTAATTCATTGCTACTTTTATACATTGCTAATAAATTTTGCTCCGCTATGTTTATTACATCTCACACTGAGGAAGGGGTATCACATTTCATTTGGCAGGACCGTTTGTTAAAATGTTTTATTTCATTACAAACTCTCTAATTCTCTGGCTTAACTTCTAAGCCACCCTGCTTGCTTTCATTCCTCTTCTTTCCCTTTTTTCCCCCCCTCTCCTCTCCCCTCCTCACTTCACTAACCGTATCCAGACTGGCTGTGATGGTGTGTGCTGGAAGTTTTCCATGCATCATAATTGTTTCGCTAATTTACTATGCTAATTGAGTAATTAATTCGGGAACAGGAGATTAGAAGGGGGCAAAAATACTGAAATAAATAAACAAGTAAAGCGTTGAGTGTTACCGCCGGGGCTACCGTTTTGTTCTGACATTAGGGATGCAAACTGACTCAAATACTCCAGCATGTTTGCTTCCTTTGCCCAAGGCTAGCTGGTTGATGTGCTTGGTGTGCAGGCACGGAGTTAGCATCCCTAACTTCTCACCGCGGGACTTGCAAACATTCAGCCGCTAACTGCATGCGACAGCACATCAATTGAACTCCAGTGGTGTGGTCAAACTTAATAGTTATCACTGTGTACGCTTCCAGTGATTTAGCTGCTCTTTTACTGCTGAGCACCTTAAACTGAACGCAAAAGGAGGAGGTCATTTGCGTGTCACTGTAATTTCAAGATTTCCAGCTTTCCAGAAAGTAGTTTATTGTGTTGGGGAGAAACTTTGAAGGAAAGAAATGCTTCGTCTCCGCTTACATTGAGACCCTGCAGGCCTGTGTTTCACTACGTACACGCTTCTAAATGACAGGGAGATGAGGCTGTAAGTTAAAGATGATAGAGTCAAAGAGTGTCTGAAATACCAGCGATAAAAGCTTCTTTGTGGCTCATCTGTAGAGGAAACCGTCAAGGATGTCCTGGTTCAAATCAATAGCATACCTGCAGCACTCAGCACACATCTGGCTCGCAGGATCTTGGATGTCTCCAGTCTGGTCTGTCTTTATTGTGCTAACCAGCAAATAAAAAGACAAAATGTTACCCTAAACTGGTAAACTAGAAATCAAACAGAGGCTGGAACAATTTGATATCAAGACTCAGGCCCAAAATATGTCTGACTGCACCACAGTACAGGGTGGGCCGTAAGTGTCCATACCTAGGAAAATGTATAATCTATATTTTTTATGTTTCAGATACTATAATAGATGCATTTGATGCTGTCTTTGGGGGCACTTGAAGGCCATGGTGTATCAGGTGAAGATACGAGACAAAAATCATCTCAAGGAACGTATCACCAACGCCTTTACAAGCATAACTTCAACTGTGCTAATGCAAGTTCATCAACAGTGGAAAACACGTATTAATATGTGCTTTCGAAACAATGGTAATCATATAGAGCACATTATATAAATAACAGTTGTCCAACATAAAATGTTTATTTTTCCTACGTATGGAAACTTATGGCCCACTCTGTAGATTCTGTTTTGGATTGTTTTTGTGTAATTCCCACTGAAAGCCACAAGATGGCGCCCAGACAGTTCATATATTGAATCCAAACTGTTTTGCTCCATTTTGAATAAAAATCTGATATCTTTACTTTGGAAGTTGTAATTTATATTGGCAAAAAAATGGTTTTCTACAACAAATTTAATTGTGTTTAAGTATCTTTCAATAACTGGCTACTGTATTGTATACATTAGTGAAAAGTAAATAATTAATGATTACATTGAAATTACCACAGAAGAAGAAATGTCTCCAAACATGAAAAAGCCATTTTTATTAAATTAGAACCACAAAACACCATTAGAGATTAATCTGCTTTACTGAGGTAAAAGATTTCCAAACAAACCAAAGCTCTCTTTCAGTTGTTCATCTCAGTGTCCACCATGGGGCAGAGTTGAGACACAGAAAAACACCTCATACAAGCAGTGAATAAATGAAAAAGGGGCCAGAGCTGCCTCATTTTACTTCATCATCAAATACAACTGTGCCGCACAATCAAAACCAATGGTCCACACATAGGCCATTTAACATAGATCCCTCCTCACAGTCTCCCACATAAAATTGGCCACAATGTGAAGAGTGTGGAAAATTACACTTCTTATCGGTGGAAACAAGCACACTGGAGTGCCAGCTGTGACTGGAAGTGATCTAGTGGCCTACTGCCTCCCCTCCATTAAACAGCACAGAGCCCTGCTTCTGCTTCCTCCAGGAAAAGTGTTTGTGCGTCGATGAGCTGCTGTACACGCTGATATCACACCTTGGTTACGCACGGCTAACAGCACCGAGCCTGGTGACGCCTTTGTTTCTGTGTGTCAGTCTGCTAACTCAATGGAGGTAAAGCTTCAGAGAAACGTATGGCTCTTTTATGTGTCCGACTTTAAAGGCCTTTACGTGACGTCAGCACGGTCCTATTTATTACAGAGGGCCTGGTCAGAGCAGATGGCCTCTCTGGTACCATATAGAATACATGTCATGGTAAATGTATAGTGCAGCAGTGTTTGACAGCTTTTCAAAAATGTTTATCCCAACTATGACAAACCACCCACCAAAACAGCTAAAAATGTATCCCATATAAACTAAGTCAGAGCACTAAAACAGGCCATTTATCAATAAGTTTGGCGCCTTGCTCCACAACATCCACATATTAAATCAAAGTTTTAAAAAGGGTCAAAAGAGTCACAGAATATATCTGTACCAAAAAAAGAATAGATGCAATAATTTAGCAGCCAAGAAGTATTTGAAAATGAAAAGAAAATAACCATCACATAAAAAGTATAGTAATGTAATTTCTAGCTGTACTTTTGTATGGGATCATGTATTTTTTGGCTTTTTTTTGTTAAATGAAGAATATTTACGCGTGTAATAACGAGATAGACTAAAATTAAGATAGACTAAGCTTGAATAGGTCAAAATTGAATAACATTCTAATAAAAGAGAATAACAGATAGATCTTCTATCTGTAATTATACAAGACATAGCTCATTTAACTAACGAACAAATCTATTGAAATTTTCACATTGTATGTAATTGTAGAAATATATTTACAGCATTAAATTTGACTATACTAAGAATATATTTGTGAAATTATGACAGTTTTGTTTATTTTCTTCTTTTTTTTAAATGAAATGTCTTGACTTTTCACAGTTATAGATTTTTTATGTTACTTTACATTAGACAAGTAAATCCACCATTTATTTTGGTAATTTTTGTAAATAAAAAGGTAGAATACTACTTTCTAATCTACTGAAATTGTCAAATATTGTATGTAATTGTAGAAATACATTTACAGTATTAAACGTTTATTTTTATTTTCTTTATTAAATGTTGTGGCTTTTCATAGTTGTATATTTTTTAATGTTATTTTACATTACACAAGTAAATTCACAGTTCATTTGGTAACTTTTGTTAAAAAAAAAGGTAGAATATTGTTAAATTCCACATTTTCTAATAGTGCACATCATTCTGTTTATACTTATATATATATTCCTTAATTCCTCTCAAATTCCTTCTTTTCTAAATTCATTCCTAATAGATGACCTCCTTCCTCCCTTGCCTTACTTATTAACTTTTCATTCAGTCTTTCATTTCCCTCATTTCCTAATTCATTCAATCTTCCCTTTCTTACTTCCTTCCTCCATTTCTTGTGTCACTTCTTTTTTTAACTACTTGATTCTTTACTTAGTTCTTCTCACTTTACTTCTATAATTTCTTCATTCATCAATTTCTTTTCCCCTTAATGTACAAGTTCCTCTGAGTTAATTTAAGTCTGGAATTTACGACTGAACTCAATATTCAAGCTCAGGATCACATATTTAAAGTAACTAAATGACTTTCTGAAATTGCGCTGCTAAGATTCCACTCTCAGATCATCCTTATTCCGCTCCTGTTTGCTATAATCACAATTAATCTGAGGCACGCTACAAGACAATGTTTGCAAATGTCCAATATTCCACAGACCAGCCCAAACGAGCTGTGACCTTTAAAAAAAAATCATTATCATGTCTGGGTTATCAGCAGTTGTTCTTCATTGTTAATCCTTTGGAACTTTAAGCAATTGTAGCGCCAAACGGGGCTAAGTGAGAATAACAATACTAAACAAACACAGATCCAGTCGTGCAACCTGTTGGAAGCAGAAGTAGTAGTTTTCCAAACCCCCACGTTTCTTTTGTACATCGGATTGCACAACCTCCTGAGAAACAGTCATGGGAAACTGCTTCCAACAAACATGAACCTTACAAACCAGTGACCAGGGAACCCAACTTTACCATGGAGGGAAAATGTTTCTCCTGAAATGGTAACATATGTCGTTGCAGAGGTCATCATAACAGCCTCTATAAGTTGGTGGCTAATAGGAATATGGGAAGATGTCCCTCAAATGTCACTGAGACACATGCAGTCAAAGCAATCTGCCCTTAGGAAACATAATATGAAGCAGATGTACAATGAAGGAAATGACCCATTAGCGGAACAATAATTTATTTTAAGTTAACAAATGTGGAGAATTCGTGTTTTTTGCTGCTCTGGAAAATGTGAATTTCAAATTTCATACTTCCTTTTTTTTCCCAAGGAAATCATAATTAATGACAATAAGAGAGCAAACAAAGAAGTATGTAATGCTGGAAAAACAGCTCAAGGCAGAATAATTTCATCAAAATTAAATTCTCTGGATGAAGATGCCGTTATGAAACCAGCCTTTTGGGAAATAAAAAGAAAAATGACTGGTTGGAACTGGCTAACATAAAGAAATAGCAAATGTATGCCAGAGAGAAAAAAAAAAGTTGGCTTTCACTGTTTGCATAAAAACTGAAGTACTTGGAGCCAGGACTATATGAAATAAATACCATACAGAGTAAATATAAAATGTGGAGAACATATTAATTCCACTCTTGTGAGTTGTGAGTGTTTAATTAACACACTTAGTCAATAAGGTCCAGACAAAAAACATAGAAAAAACTAATTTACACAGTCATCAGTGGCCTTACTTCCCATCGTCAGCCCTATTATAGCTTTTACTGGGTTTGAGTCATCTCAAATGATCATTGTTGGCACTGTTGTTCTTTTTCTAACACAATTAAAGAGGCGACAGAGACAAAAGGTTAATGAGCAGCGGCTGCTTTATGGGAGGTCAGGCACAAACGAAACCGAGACATTAGCAAAAGCTAAGAAGGCCTGTGTGAAAGAGAAGCTCTGGGTAGAAAGGTGTGTGCCCGTGTGTGCGACGGCAGGGCAGATTCACTTGGGATTGATGTACCACGGTGTCTCATGTCCAAATCTATATGGCCCTTTTAATCCAATGAAAAACGAGAAGTGTGCTGTAACTTTGTTAGAAGTGGGTAATGCAGCCAGGGGAAATGGAACAGAGGCCAGATTTGCAGGCCTCTTCCACATTCAGTGTAAGAGCTAACCTGATTTGCAGTGCGCTAGCTCTGAGACCAATATCTGCCTGCATCACCCAAAGCCCATCAGGAGCGAATAAACAAATATGATGGACAGTTCTCTGAGGACAGATTAACTGTGACATCTGGTTAGCATGTACTTGTAAACATGCTCATCACATTACCATCAAATTTAAGGTTTTACACTCCAAAGGTGTGACCCTCATGCACACCTTTTCATGACTTACTTACCCTTACAATATGAAATACAGACACTGTTCACGGACTAAATAATTCCATTTGATGGTAGAATACAGAGGAGGCTGCAAAGTATGAAAATAAGATGACCGCTTTCTTCAAGTATGATAGAGACCCACATGGTATCCATCTGTGGCTTGGTTTGTGCCAAGTAAATGACAGGAGGCTCATGTGGAAACTCAACTTCATCAATCAGTATCACTGCCATCAGAGTGTAATGCTTTTCAAATAACCAGGATGACGGAGGGGGTTTAGGCTGTGCAAAAGTCTGGAAGAAAGACAGATTCAACAGTTTTCTCAGCATGACTGGTGCATCTCACCTGTCAGAGATGGATTACACGTACGAGTGTGTGTATTTATACGCTGCGCAGAGATGAGTCCAAGTATATATCCGTGACAAAGTCGGCATATTATTTCAATTACAAGTGTAATAATTCAAATTTTGCAATAAAAAGACAAAATCTGGAATTACTGACTTTCAGTTGCGTAATGTTTATTTTGATTCCACTTTATCCCCTGACATGGATTAATCTTTATTAAAGAAAACAGAAAGTTCTTATAATAGAGAGTAGTGTTCCCCTTATGTGATGTTAGCAGATTTGCCATTATATTACAGTAAAGCATAGAATAAAGTGATTTAATGTGTTATATGCATGCATCCTGACATTATCTGACAGCTGTCAAAGAATTTCCTTCTACAGTTTATAGAAAAAGAAGCTACACTTTCATCCATAGTTGAATTAAAGCTGTCATTAGTGCATTTCAACGATCAAAGCCGCTTTATGAAAATGGTACAAGTATAGGAATTTTTCGAAGCAATGTGATGATAATACAGATGCTAAAAAGGTACTGGATTGACCGGATTAAGGAAAACAAACAATCCTATCAGGTTATTAGCCATTTCTGATTTGAGTTTCCAGAAGATTCACAGACAATTTACACCTAACAATAATACCACACAATTTATAATCTTCTACATTTTTCTGCACTTCAGACTTCGTAAGTATTGTCCAGCCCTTTCATGAAAAAATGCTAAATATTTATCCACAGCTGTAAAAGTAAGCATGAAAATTTTGAATAATATTCTTGACCAATAATCAGCAGCTTTACCAACCAAAAGTTAACTATTCAATAACACGGATAAAATCCTGCTTAGAACATGGTTACATGAAATAAGCTACTCAAACAGCTGTCATAGCTCTGTTTGGTGGGCATAAAGCATCACAGGAGACTTTCTCATGGTGGCATTTGACTAGCTAAACTGCCCACAATGCTCTCTGCTTGCCAGCATTTAACTGCCGGTAGTCAGAGTGATCTCATCCTTCGATCGCCACAGTGTTAAACAGCAAAAGGTTGTAACCAGATCCTACAGCTAATGTGCAATACATTGTCTAGCATGTATGTCCATCTTCTGCCTTATCGATAAACATAATATTAGTTGGTGAAATTTTTAACAGCAATTAACTAACCGATAATGTAATGGTATGTGTATTATGATAAGATTAAGCTTTTCACTTCATCATGCAACTCTCTGGAGATGTCATCTAATAGCATCGGATGCACCGACTACTCTCATGTTCAGTCTCAGGCAGTTGATATACGCTAATCAGCCACAGCTTTAAAACCAAAAGCTGATAAAACTGATAATCGCAGTAAAATGTAATGTTCTGACCTTGGGTCCTGACAATTATGTGGATGCTAGTTTGGCATATAACACCCACAAACAGGTGGTGGTTATGGCTGGAGTGACTTTAAAGCTGCAATTAACAATTATTATCATTTAGCCACTTATCTATTAAATGTTCCCCAGCCACTATCATCTGTGGCTCAAGGCATATGTGGACATGTTTTACACAAAATAACAATAATAACAATAATAACAATAATAACAATAAAAAGAAGAAGAATAAAAAGAAGAATAATGAAAAGAAGAATAATGAATAAGAAGAATAACGAATAAGAAGAAGAAGAAGAAGCAGCTCTTTGAAATGTCAGGAAATTATTAAAGCTTCCAAGTTTCATACTGCCTTTTGTGTTCAGCTTGCAGTCAAAAAAACCCTCAAATTTACAGTCGCCTAAGACAGAAATAAAAAAATCTGTGCAGATTCTCAGTCATTCAACTGATAATAATCCTAGGAACTTCAGTAAAAAGCAACTAGACTCCTGTTTCGGCTCTTGAAGATGTTAGAAGCTGCACCTTGGAAAAGAGGTGAAAGAATCACAACAAGAACCAGAAATAGAATTTCAGTTGCTTTGTTTAGTCTCTTGGAACAACTGGTCAGCTGGTATTATCTAGACAAATGCCTTAGCTGTTGTTGTGGCTTATCATGTAGAAATCTATTTCCACCTGCCTGCACACACGTGTTGTTAGATGAGGACATGACAGGGCTGCATGCACAGTGTTGATGTGGACGGTTTCCAACAACAGCCGCATGTCCACTTATCCAGATCTCCTCCCGTCTCAGCCTCCATCCACTCCTCAGTGATTAATTAGGAAAGTGAGTGGAATTAGTCTATCAGCAGGCCGAGGGAGAGAATGAAAATATTTACAGAGCTCTCAGGAAGGGATTTCATTAGGAGTTGCCTCATGGCGAGTCGCCTCCTCTCCCTTCATGCCGACACAGAGTGGGAGTACTCTGAAACTTGACCCCGCGTGTCGAGTCACGTGGTTCTACACGAGGCAGTCATTTGCTTACAAATCTGACAAACGTGAAGGAATTTCAACAAAGCACAAAGAGTAATAACGGAAATCAAACCAACTTGAAATATGAAAATCTACAGTCTTAAAATATCCGAGAAACTAAAGCATAACCCCACTGAGATGGCATGATTGAAGCTACAGTAGGCCCAGTAACCAGTCTCTCCTCTCAAGGGTAAAAAAAGAAACACCCACCCACACAGTCCTGGGAAATCGGTAAGCATCAGTCTTTTGGGCTAATGCTTCTCACTTTGCTGTATGTTGATTGGCATACGATACCCTGCTGCTGTGTTATTTCCTCTAGCTCTTCTCCTCCTCCCATGCACTCCAGCTTTCTCAGCGGGGGTTAGCTGACCTCAGAAAAAACACACAGAAAAGGCACCCATGGGGCTGCTTAATGCCTCCGTGATTATCAGGGGAAATGCATCTTATGACCACTTTAGGAGCCGTACACTCTAATCCACCTTGGTAAAATATGGAAGCAAATATTTTGTAACCATCGTGCACATATACAGTTACTATATTACCCTTGACTCAAATGGATTCAAGATAAAACATGAGCTTAAATTCATTAAAAGCACCTAACAAACCAGTTGGGACAAATTGTAGGTGGAACGCTTATGACTAATCTACAAAAATACTTGCATTGTAATGTACAAAATTGCAAGCATTTTCAGTATTCGCCTGTGTTTGTATTAGTTCTGTGAAGTCTGATGTTTTCGTCATTTGGGGAGGAAAAAAAGTGCTTGTTGCCACTGAAAACACACTTTTGGCTCCAGTTGGGGAATTCCTTGGCCTAGTTCCCAACACTGTGACCAAGTTGTTCGCTGAAAGAAGGGAACATAATCCAATGTGCTCAGCAGCATATTGTTTAGACGTACTTTGTCTAAACAAAACGTGCATGTGTTGAGTGGTTCAGTTTGGAGTGAACTGGGAAAAAAAAAAAAAACATTCAAGTTGTTGCAGCTTGTTTCAGCTGAAATAAGCAGAAATCTAGAAAAAATTAAGAATGGAAAACGGTCCTCCTTCTGCAGCACTTTCCCCTCACCAGACGACGTGCGCTGGTTTGTGTACACGCTTCAAAACACGTAAAGCTCAGCCAGCGTTCACTTGTGGCTTCACACGGGATTAAAGCTCACTCTCCCAAGTGAAACTTCTATTTATCCCACTGTGTTACGACCCAGCTCGCTGGGGGAAAAGAAAGTAACATTAAAAACAACCACAGTTGCACTGCAGTTCAAAGTATATCAATGAATAATAGGTTTTTCAAGTAACATAAATCAGCAGAGGTCACAAAGAGGAGGAACAGAGGGCAGTGGATGCTACTCAGAAAAGAAATTCATGTAAACAGAAAGGAGGACATGTAACTAGTGGTTTGAAATCTGTGTTATAACAAAACATCTCAAAATTTAAACCCTCTGCTTCCGTACCTGCACTCACTGACTAAAACAAAAAAGAACAGGCAGGAATACAGCCCTTAAACATGGCAATTAAACATTTAATTGGGCTCCAATTTCTGCTTAACAAAACCTCTTATTTTAGCCCAGTGTCCAACCAAACAGTACACGGGTCCAGTAGGAGCAAATATCTTGCAGCTGTTCACACTGAATCACAGCCAAAAAACGACCAATCAGATGCAGGATGGACGCCGAGCAGAGTTCATCTACAGGAATTTATCCGGTACGTGGGTTTGCTCACATTCATTTACATACAACACCAGGAAAAGGTTCCTCACACCAAAACGGAAAGGCAGCAGAACAGCCTGGGGTGGTAACACACCACATCCTATTCCCAGCATCAACTTTGTTGTTGTTTATGTATGGCACCTGATCTGGGTGAAAAGCCTGCAAAAGGCTGCTGTTTTCCAATATGGGCTAGTTTGTAAAGCTTTAAATCAGAGGCGTGGGAAGGTGTAGAAGTCTGGTTTCCTCTCAGGCCACTTGAATTACAGCATTCGGAAAGTTTATTGTGTAATTTTTGCCCAATGATGCAAAAAATAACTGCTCTATACAAAATGCCTCTGTCTCCTGGGTATTCAAGTATTGTGGGTGATTCAACCTGCACTCAGCACTGTATAGACCTAAAGGTCACGCAGAGAACGCAGACCTTGGCCAACGGCAGTAGTATAATGAGCAATTTCACAGCCAAAACTAGACCCTAGCCTAAATTTATTCAGTTCTTCCTTTGCTCATGGTCCACACAGTTTCATGAAAATCAGACTGACAGTTTTTTCATAATCTAGATTGAGAAGATAGATATTTATTCATTCTCTTGAGGATATTCAACACATCCAGCAGCTTACACATATCACATGTAAGAAAAAGAAAGTGAAAAATCATGCTGGTGGAAGAACCAAGTTAAGGTGCAGGTAAAAACAACACTAGGTATTAGTAGAACAAAAAAAAAAAAAGTCTAAGGATGCAGAAGGAGTTCTTGGGTCCTGGTCGACTAACAATTTTGCTGACAAACAACCAAATCAACAAGAAAATGATTACCACCTTTGTTGTTATAAGTGTAATAAACTTTATACAAAAGCAAGCCCCTCTAATCATTGTATGTGAATTTTCGGACTTTTCGGCGTCTTCATGTCAAGAAACCGCTTTTTAGATAAACACTTCCTGTGCTGCTGGAATGGTTACAAAATAAAAGCCAGTAGCATTAAAAATACACCTTCAAAATAAAAGCCTGGAGGGAACAGTTATTTCAACACCAGCAAAACAAAGGCTTGCCAAAATTGATGAACTGATCAACAGACCTTTATAAGAGCAATTTACACGCGAGTCGGTATAAATACATAACATGCACATGCATAACACATGCCTGTGCTCAGCACAAGGTCATTTTTTATTAAAGATTTCATCTGTCGGAAATGATACGTCAACTGAGCAGCCTTGGCGGAGTACTGCGCTCTCTGAGTGCTTTTCTTGTTTAGTTTGTGGCAACAACTTGTGTTTCTTGTTCTTTTTTTTTCAATCAGTCAGGCTGATAATCAAGCTATCCTTTGTGATATTTACTGATTACAGATGTGTCATCTTAGCATATTGTGGTGAATTTCGTTGAAGAATAACGCTGGAGAAAGGACTTTTGTCTTTTATGCACACTGATGCAATACCTTTATTTAGACACAATGAATACACAAAACACAGTTATAATGGCAGGAAGAGAGATTAAACACACTACACACTCACGGTCATGACAACATAACACTTAACCAAACTAACTAGGCCAACTAAACCACAAAAACACAATAAATCACAAACACTAATAACACTGTAACACTAATAACATGTATAATCCCAACGCCCTAAACTCCCACAGTGCATTGCAGCACGACAGAGCAGTCCTAGCAACCGGTTCTGGGATCGCTACCATAGGTTACCTGATAGGTAGACCTGTCAGTAGAAAAATGCCAAAAAATGTGCGAGTCTCCACTAAATAGCTTGTTCTTTATAGACTATGCTCCAATGGCTATAATTTCACATCCAAAGGTAAGAAATCCTTTACAAAAACAAATATGTGAAAGTTACCCATATATATTATCAGTAAAGAAAAAAAGTATTAAAGAAAAAAAATATAGAGCTCTAGTATCCACCTCCAAACTGCCTTGGTTCCCCGGAGACTCATGTTGTCTCCATTGCACCCACTTCTGATAATATGCCCATATCACTCATAAAACAATCCCACTCCCACATATTCCACAACACATGGATAGAATCTCACATTATGGAAGCTAAAGATGCTCCGGCATGTATCTGTGCTTCCAAGTATCCAAATGTTATATCAACAGGACGGAGGACTAAATTAGAAACCAGTATGAGCTCCTCCTTTCCAGGGACTATGTGCTGATAATAAGACCTTGGTGGCATCTACTAACTGGCACTCCTTTAAAACAGAGCCAAGACAAACTCCCTAAGCAAGGTCACCTCAGCAGAAAAATGTTGGGAATGGGCAGGCAGAGATGGTTTTTAAAGTATTTCAGTATGAAACAGTCTGCAGACACATCAGGGAGTCACACTACTGTGCCTTTAAACAAACTGTGACCAATTTTCACAGGAAATAGATACATGACTGAACGCATGTGCTGTATTTTCTTACGTGCCACTTATCTGCAGATCAGTGGACTAAACAGGACTGGAGGGACGGGCAGATGACTGGAATAAAGTTTTTGACCTGCTGCTTACTTAAGGTCAAGTGAACTCAACGTTCCAGAGTGTACGCAAGCAGACTTGCAGGAACAGGATGACGAAGACGGACAAGAGTGAAAAATTCTAGCGAAAGCTTTTAGACTGGTTTGCAGGTGCTTTTAATGAGCAGTGGAGCTCTGTTAATAGCTATGTTGCAGCAATACAGTATGTTCTTGTAAATGTTTATTGCTTCCATTTACTGAGTCGCGGCTCTTATGACACACGAGGGATAAAGATCTGACAAGGGATTATCAGAAAAACATACCAGTTGCAATTCTCTGGGGTTCATTAGTGCAAAATATGAAGTATAAAGTGGATTCAAACCGTCGATTACCTTTTAAGGCAAGAATCATATTGCTTTGTGTGTGCATTTGTCGGCTTTGTAATAGCTTCCCATTCCCTTTTTCTCCCACGTTCCTGCTACTGTTCATGAGTCCATTACTGGATGTTTATGTAATGACACATCTAAGAGCATTTTATTAGGAACTCTATATGAACATTGGTCAAGGCCTCTGCTTACCATTGAAACAGCCTCAATTCATAGAGACGTGGGATTTCACAAGAAACGTTTCTTTGGTATTCTGCTCCATGTTGACATAACTGTATGATACAGTTACTGCAGGTTTGTCAGATGCACCATCATGGTGCAAATCATCAGTTTTATCACATCCTAAAGGTGTCCTGTTGGATAAAGATTTGACTTTTTCCAGAAGATTGTAGATTGTGGCCATGAAGGGACGCACATTGTCAGCAACAGTATCAGCTTGTGGTGTTACTCACCCTTTGATGCACAACATGGGTCAAGAGATACCCAATTTCCATTGAATATGGGTCATTTTTGACCCACAGTGCATCAAAAGGTTTCGGTGCCCAAAGTGTGCCAAGTAAATATTTCCCACATCATTACACCATCAGCAGCAGCCGGGACTGTTGACATACGCCACATTGGGTGCATCATTTCCTGCTGCAGATTCTGATTCGGCCATTTGCAGTCTGAGCAAAAATTCTGATTCATCAGACCAGGAGAGTCTGAGCATCCTCAGATGTTGTGTTCTTGGCTGACTGGAGTGGAACCTGTGCATGTCTTCTGCTGTTGTAGCCTTGAAGTTTGATGCATTCTGGGATGCTTTTCTGCCCTCCAAAGCTGTAAAGTTGCCGTTCTGTTAGCTCCAATCAGTCTGGCCGTTCTCCTACAAACTTTAACCAACAAGATGTTTCCATCTGCAAAATCACTGATCACTGGACGTTTTCTATTTCATGTCATTCTGAGTAAACTCTAGATGCTGGTGTGTAGGACAGTCTCAGGAGATCTTCAGAAACACTCAAACTAACCAATCTGACATCAACAGTCATTAGTCTGATGTCTGATGTGAACATGACCTGAAGCTCCTGACGTGCTTCACCACTATTTTATTATCTGCACTCCTGACTCCACATGATGAAAGTCAGACATAACGGCAATGTCTTTAAACTCCATAAAAAGTTTGCTTAATTTAATACATAAATGTAATATATAACTGCAGGGTCTTTCAAATGTCCATGATGCTGCATCACGTATTCATAAATACGACACATGATTATTCCACAAGCGATTACTGAAGTTCTAAAGTAATTTGAGTTACTTAAGTTTGGGAGTTTAACGTCACAAAAAAAATTGGTGAAAATTTCTATTTAACATTAACAGCCTGAGAATGTAAGGTCAGTGAATATTTCATTCCGTGGCTCAATTCAACAGGAAATATTGTAAATATTATAAATGTTAAAAACAGGTGTGTTAAGGCCACTAATTCATCAGAAAAGACAGCATGTATTATGACAATACTTATAATCCAACTGATGACATTGATTTAACATTTCTGTTGGATATCAAACAAAGATATCAAACAAATACTTCTTTTTTCAGCTAAATGTCACTAATTGTATCTCATTTTAAAATATATATATATTTATATTATTAAACTTGCGTTAAATAGTTTGATCCATTAAAGAAAAACAAAACATTTGTGATAAATATTTTGCTTACATTTGCAAATTTATTTTAACAGGCATTTTTGCAAATAAAGATCTTCTTAAAAATGTATAATTTCATGGGCATTCCTGGGTTTTAAATGTCATTTTATACCATGTATGTAAATTCAGTCAAATTTTTTGTAATTTTATAGGCATTTTTATGCATTTCCAAAATATTTTTTAAAAAATCCATAAAATTACAGATTTTTACAGTGCATTACACAGGATGTGTGAAAAAATAAAATAAAAGTGTGATTTTTTTTTTTTTTTTTACATACATTTGATGTTGGTAAATTGATACTTTGACTGTATTTATTAGAAAGTACTATGAAAAGCCTACAAGATAGAGCAGGGTACATGCCCAATCTCCCCTCTAAAGCTTAAACACTATACAGTACTTTGAGACATACTGCATCACTCTGACTACACAAAAACATGTTCCATACTATTGTGGGTTTAGAACATTTCATTTTAAGCTTTGCTACTGTCTTCATAGCCAAGGCACTTAAGGAAAAGCATATCTGGAATTCATGCCACCACAGGACAAACAATCGCACATAGCTGTGGCTATGAATCACCAGTAACTGTGTTATTTGTGCTGGTTGTACATTCTGTGCTTGTTTTTACGTCCGTTTGACTGTTCCTGGTTTAACCTCATGACGCTACCAAGTGTAGCAAAGTCTGCAGAAATGCCGGCTTATGGAAATAGTGCATGAAGTTCAAAATGCCTGCGACAGAAACCTCATTCACATGATGAATTAACAGACAACCCACAGCTCTCACCGGCTGAGCAGGAACGCACTGGATCCACGAGTTCTCTGGTCAGCGCAGACATTGGGATTGAGCCCAGTTCACTGAGGCAGAAAACTCTTGCAAACATGGTTTAATATTGAGCCTTAAAAGTGCCTATTTATGCATATGTGGTGGAGAAACATGGGTGGGAAAAAAAAATTGTCATCCTGCTCTTTAGAGCAATGTACATCTAAGCCCTGACAGGAAAACTACAACTAAACGAATCACTTTCTTATAGTTTCAGCAACACAATCCGCTTCTTCTCAGAGTGATTAACAAACTTTACAACTATTTATTTTGAATGCATTTTTGGTGGCTCAAATTAAAACTCATGTTTTGATGAAAGAAAGCTTGTTTATTTATATGACAGAGTGGTCAGAGGGTGAACCACTTCCTCCCAGCACATCTGTCAAATACTAATATATGTTTGTAACTCCAAAGATGAGGGCTTCACAAAATCCCACCAGCATGGCTGGAGTCCCCCTCTTCCCGGAGGAAAGGGGTGTTTACAAGGTCTGGAGGGCCCCAGGGCTATTGACTCAGCTGAGGCCAGACTCCCCAGCAGTCCCAGAGAGTTACAGAGCACCCGGGGGTGGTGGAAAGGGGAAGTGGGTACAAGCTGAGACAATGTACATGACCAATTCACATGAAGATGAGTCGTAACAGAGCCATCTCCGTGGCCAGATGTGACTCATTATTACTTATTTTTAATATTTTGTTGTATTTTTGCATGCAATTTGAGGTTGATTCAACTGCTTGCTAATACTCCCCCGTATGGTTAGGACTTTTTAACAAGGGAGATGGGTCATGGGTGAGAAAGACAGGTCAATGCTGTTCACATGCTGTTTACATAAGGAAATCCTGGCAGGCGATAAGAACAGGTTCCAGACCCGGCGTGCACCAATGTGTGTGCGAAACCTCTCCGTCCGACGTGTGCATACGCAAGGGACACACAAAAACCTACACTTTATGTGCCAACACACACACGCAGTAAACTTTACAATAGCAGACAGAGAGCTTACAGCTATAGCCTCATATGGACAGACAAAATGAACCTCTAGTCTCTTAAAAGCAAAGTGACAACAACTGAATCTGACGAAGCACCACCAACCACATTTTCCACTGGTAAAAGTAAAGCAAATGAGATGCTGTAGAATTCAGGAACATGGAGATAAATTTGTTTACTCTCTTACAATCTGTGTCTGAGATGTCTAAATAATGACAAATCCCTTTAATAAGCACAAACAAACCTTTAAAGCAGCATAATCACTTCCTAGCTGGAAGGCAACTCTACCTCTTCCTCCATTATCTTTGTCCATAATGCGGACAGATAGTACCTTTAAGGAAGCAGAATACATCTGCATGACAGCTCACTGTTTTATCGCACTCAAATGTCATCTAACCGATAATCGTCACAGGACTGGAGAGAAGCATATATGCGTTTTTTTATCTTCCGTAGATCTAATAAAGAGCTGAAAATATTCATGGGAGACGTAGCAAGCCTCCCTCAGCGTCCACCCCCCTCCTCAGTTTTTTCCCATCCCTCCCTGCGTGGAGATGTAAAACGCCAACCTTGGGGAGCCCAGACCTAAACAATGTGCCTCTTTCACAGGCCTTCCCACCATTTTCCCTCCAATCTTTCAGACACTTCCTGTTTGTGTAAAAGATTTGTTGTCTTTGACATATCTGTTCTTTTGCTCCAATCTAGAGGAGTGTGGCCACCACTGAATTTTACATATCCAGGGTCGACCTCTGGGGCAGCAATTTCCGTGACGCTAAGCAGGGATTGAAACTTTAGGGCAAAGGTCAGTCAAAAGGCACAGCAATTACAGGTTGTACACATATTCCTAAGTCATTACAGTGCCATCTGAGATAAAAGCAAAAAACAGACACAGCTGATGACGAAACACACTTTGTGTTCTGTTACTCTTTGCCTCTCTCGTCCTCCCACACATGCGCAGTTTTTTGAGTCACGCTCGTGCGGGAAACAACGCTATAACCAGGCAGGTCTGTTTAAAGTGAGAGACACAGTAAATATTTTCCGAGCCTTGACTGCACCAGAGGGATGGTGCTTGAGTTGTCCTTGACACCTCCAACAGCACGCTGAGAAAATAAAAGGCTTGTTAAAGTCACATTTGACAGGTCCCTTCTGGGTCGTCTGAGGATGATAGACGTGGTGCTGGATGTTTAGGAGCCCAGAAGTTAGCTCTTTACAGATGGATGTTTGCTATATCTAAACAAAGTGTGACAGCACCAAGCGTCCAGGAGATGAAATGTTATAATATGCTCTGGTGGCTTGCAGGAGTCCAGCCTTCCTGTCACATGATCTACACTACAAGCAAAAACATTACCAAATATCTTTTGAGGCATTTTAAGACAAGCTGTAAATCAGTTCCAGTATTTAGCACTGTCACTATGCTCAACATCAATCTTCAGAGGTTCACTATTTGGCTAGGACGCTCTTTTTATTGCATTATAATCACAGCCAATTATGTTATTTAGGTGGCTAATAAAGTTAATAAATGTCTTTACAACTATCTCCCTGTCTGTTTCTTTGAGCGTGCATCAACATATGGACTGCACTGAGTTGAGTTTCATTAAAATCTGTTTTTCTACCAATAAGCAGTTTAGACGACACAACTGCACAAGAATGTATCCACACACAGTCAGATAAATGAAACTATGATAACATAATCTCCTGCATATCATATATCACGGAGTGGAGAGACTAAGATGGTTAAAAATGGCTTGTTGTGTGGCCAACTGACACGAAAGATTTATTATGTGAATATGAGGCTGATATTGGGCAGCTGACTACATTCTGGCAAGAATTCACCAAGCACTGGTAGCTCTGATAATAAAACTTTCCATCTTCTGAGAAAGATAGCCTACACATGGACGCTGTGGTGGAAATGGAGCAAAACCTATATGCTGAAGGAATATATAAATGCAGCATGCAAATTGTGTTTTCAGAATAAGAGAGGAAGTTAAAAAAATCTTACTAGAATTGCGCACAAAAAGTGTTTGAGCTGTTCAACCTGTGACCAATTCTTGACTTAACGGACAGTAATGAAATAGTGTGACCAGCACACAGACACTCCTTTGTTTGAGTGACTACAACAGGCCTCCTTAAAAATGCAGCTTTATTCAAACAATACAAGGCCACAAATGGCAAGAGAAAGACAGGAACTGGATGTTGGTGTCAAAACCATAGACGCTTGAATATGTACAACTCCACCATTTGTTGTCTGAGAAACCATTTCAGACAAAATGGCACCAAACAACCCGCCTGCAACATGATTCTGTTTCCCAAAATGTCCACCAACTTCACCAAGTCCTTCAGGAACAGAGGGACAAAACTCCACAAGCAGCATCGACAACTACATTAACCATGTGCACAACTGTAAGAAGAGCAGTTAAAAAGCAGAATTCGCATGGAGAGAGCGTGATCCAGCACACGGGCTCGGCAAAAACCATCTTAGGCAACAAGACATAGATGCAATAGCAAGATAGCAGCAGCATAAACCACCAAACACAACTTCAGCAGAGCAAATTATAAGAGGAATTAAGCAAAAAGTGGGTTTCTTAAGCGTGAAAGTTCAACACACTCCTCCTGCAGAGGCCTGCAGTCGGAAACCATCCCAAAACATCATGCAAAACCATCTCAACTGTTAACAATGACAATCCAATTTAAATATTCATATTGCAATGTGAATCTTCATGCCAAACAAGAGCAGTCGTGGAAAAACAAGAGCTGAAGCAACCATTGCTGCCAATCCAACACTTAACATGCATAAGTGACGGGCAGCGGCAACAAAAGACAAGATACAGAAGACAAACAAATCAGCTGGAGAGTGTTTTATCAACAACGTCAGTGAAGCACGTAAACAAACCAAGCAAGCAGAGGCAGGACAGCAAAACAAGCAGCAAGCTCTTACCTTGATGAAGCATCGGACTTCCACAACAGACAGGTGCACCTCCGGCTGTTAATCCACGTAAGAAGTCCTGAAGAAACAGTCACAGAAGCAATTATCCCGTGAATTCACTCATAAAATGCCATCTTCACGACATAGACAAGTGGTAGAAGGTATTAGAGTCCTTACTTCACAGCGGAGCCGTGTTAAAAACCGGAGACATGTTTAAAAAGCCCGCCTGATCTGATCAGAGTGCATTTCACGTGTTGCACCAAGTCACGTGTCATTGTGCGCGAATCTGCGCTTTTTCAACATACCCATCGGTGCTAAACTTGCACAGATTGTGTCTTTTATGTTGTTTTGAGTCCGCGATAATTTTATTTTAATTTTAAAACGTTAAGTCCCTGTAGGTTAACTACAAACCCCGGCAGCACCTTAAATGGTAAAATTGGACACCTCTCCGTGCGTAAATTCCGACCTGTCAAGTGTGCATCCAGTAACATGAACTGCTGCATCCGTTGCAGTGATTGCTGGAAAAGAGGATGTAATGCTATTAATTCCACCTGTGCTTTCGCTGCTGAGAATCTATGACTACACTTTTTTTTAGGAAAGATGAGAAACTTGCTTCATAACAAGATCTAAAGCAGAAATAAGATGGACAAAACTCTGATGAAAAACTGATGATGCTTATTAAGACGAAATATAAGCTGGAGTAGATTCCAGGGTGCACGCAGGAGATGCATGTCCCTCATATTAAAAACACCTGCATTTGTCTCTTTTAATAAAATATTATAAAAAAGAAAGTAAAGGGCTTTTATTTTGGAAAAAATATCGCGGACTCAAAAATGTGCGTCTTTATTCTCCACATGTATCAAAAACGTAGAAAGGTTTGAACATGGAAAGAAAACTTGTTGAAGCACAATCGAGACATCAAAGTAAAAGGGTGTATAAATTAATTAAAATGCATTAATTTATCATTGATAAAGTTAATCTAGCAACTTTAAAGGACCTATTGTCACTACTTAACTAGTAACATGTCTGCAAGGTTTAAAATAAAATCTGCTTTACTCATTTTATAAACCATGCAAGTTTCAGACAATATTTTGTTGGGATGGTTTGACAAAAATATTGTTTCAGCAACCCACTATTGTGGTGTAATTTAAACTATTTTTTTGTTGTTGTTATATGATTTATAACTAAATTGAAGTTAAAGAAATTTATCAAGTTGGCTTGATAAATTAATTTTTCTTAAAGATTTCAAGTCCTCTTCTTTATACTAATATGCGTGGTCAGTTTCAGATGAGCAATTACCTTTGATTACAGAGGAAAAGCTGATTTCCCTAACTCACTGTAGTTTGCTGGCAAAACATAATTCCATTGAAAGTTTTCATAACTCAGAAAGATTAAATGCAAGCTGTTGCATTCATTCTTGTTGTTGCACACAAGCAATATTTTTTTCGAGCGCAGGAGAATTAATATTTGAAAACAATACAAATTGCCCAGGAAGCCTGACTGCATTGTATTTTATTGGGTTTTGAATTTTGTGTTTTCTTTCCATATATGAAGAAATTTCAACAGATTGCAGGAAGTTAAACATTGGATGTTGAAATTGTGCTGGTAGAAGATTCCGTAACACTCAATCTGGCCCTCTCAATGTTCAAGTGAAACTTACTCCCATGGATGCAAGTACAGTTATCAACCCAGAGGTCCCTGAACCAGGACCAGGCCATATCTGTGATAAAATAAAGCAACAGACACCATTTTTCAGAAGCTGCCAAGTGTGAATGCAGCTTTTGTTGTAATTTACTTTTGGTGGAAATTCATTAGAGCGGAAGAATTTCTAGAACACTTTCAATAACTTATTTCTTCTAATATTTTGTCCATCCGATTAATATACATAAGGGGACAAAAACACTACTACGGCGTTTAAACATAATGCAGTCCAGTACACTGTAACATAACCACCTACTATAAAGAAGTAGAACTGCCACTTTTGTGACCATGTTTACCAAAACTAAAAATGCAGAAGCTTTGTAACGGCAAATTTTATGCAGAACTATTGTACAGGCTTGCATTAGGTTTCACAGCAGTAACTAATGAATTGGCTGGTGAGGGGATTGTATTCAAAATTGTCCCAGGTGGCGCTTATCTCCAGAGCCCCCGATTGTTCATTTGGCCTTGCAGTTTTGCAGCTGTAATATTTAAATTTTGAGATTTTTATTCAGAAGGAAGTATCATAAAATAACCTCAGGCTAAAGGTGCATTTTGTGCAGAAACTGATGAGGAACATGTGTGGAAATAACAGGTGTTTTTGATATATTCACTTTGATTAATTCTATACTTGACTTGCAATCAGTTCTCATAAACAGCAGGACTGATGTAAACCATGCAGCACTAAGCTGTCAGAATCTCAAAGTGCACCAATTACTTTGTATTTTTAATATATTTACACAAGTAGGAGACATGCAGCTACTTTTTCATTCAATGCCGGTCAGCATTAAGCTTTACGGTTGACCTCATTTCTCAGATCTCACAGAGTATTGTCTTTCTTGAGCAGGTGGCTGTGTGCTGGTTTGGCATTTTACCGCCCGTGTTGTTGTGGTGTAAAAAGTCTGTCCTTCCCCACCGTGCTCTACGCTACCAGTAATTACCTCAGTCATCAATTCATTCTACTACAGCTTAAGTGCTAACGCAGCTAATCTCGTTAGAGTGATTTGATTAGCAAGAAGATCACCCACTATCACACCTCCAACACCTCCAGGCTAGCAGCACTCGAGATGAAGTCCTCGTTCTGGCCTTACTCATCCACAAATGATGTATTACTCAGTGAATTATAGATGACCGCTGGTTTTACAAGTTGCATCGGGTTCCTAAAAGTTGCACAACAATCTTGGAATGACCACTGATGCATTCTTTTAGATTGAATTATTTGAGGTCATTTCCAGGACATGAAGGTTTACTTTGCTGAAGCACCAACCACAGTTTATAGTAAACACCAACTATCGGTTCTAAACAGGTTCCATAGATCCCCCTAAGACATTTCATCCCCCACCTAATCTTCTCCCTCTCCATTGTTAAATCGTCAGCATCTGTTTCTGCTTGTACTGGAGTGTAAATCAGAGTTGTAGTGCGGGGTGTTGCAACAACATCCTGTCCCTACTGAGACTTATTTGTTTTGTGGAAAATACAGTTAAAGATTCGCTGTCTGATACGTAACTCTCTCTCTCCTCACTTCCTGAGAGGTCTCCTGGGTCAGATATAGATTGTTGATAATTCTTATGGAAGCGAGACCGAGATGATGAACTGATGCCATACAGATGCTCATTGCTGTGACAGGATACGCAATAAGATAACATTCGCCTAATGGACGATTCTTATCGTTCACAGTAACTGAAGACATAATGGAGCCTTGATCGTAATCCCCTGGAGGTGTAAATGGCTCTGTTGCTGTGCAAAGTAAGTTACTCTCCTCCGCAACCTGCCCTTCCTGAAAAATGACAGGTATAAAGACTGAAGAGCTCTTAGCTGCGGTGCTGTGTATTTTCAAAAAAAAGTCCTCCACATCTTTGTATCTGTTGCCTTTTGACCCCGTGTGACCTCCAGGAGGCTGCCTGCCATAAACAGCTCGGTAAATGTGATCATTCTCAAATGACTGGGTCACACCTGAGCGAGCAAAAGCCACCAAACAGGACATCCACTTAAGGCTAAAGTGTTTGTTTTTCCTTTCTTTCCTTGTTTGGCTTTAACCCAGGTGATTGCTTTCTTTACTGCCAGGGCTGCTGTTGCTGAAACTGAGGGGGTTTTAGGAGATGACAGCCGCGCCGCCTCATCCGTCACCATCCATCTCCATGACATCTGACTGCGGCAGAGAGGTGAGGATATGACCCACCTCTCAACACCTGTCAAGACCTCGACAAAGAAAAGAATAGTGAGGGACAAAGAGCTTTAAGCCGTGTGTGATGGCTGTGTGCAACCCCTAAAAATAGAAATTCCTTCTTTATGCACTTTTTGAACGTGCGTATGCTTCAGATTCCTTCCTTTCACTGCTCTTTTGTTTTGTTTTTTTTTTTTGTCTTTTTGCACGAAGGTCACACGTGAACAGTTTTATCTGTCACATTCAACGCGTGCTTCAATCACGCCTCGACAAAGTCAGCTTGACCACGGGGAGTTGTCAGCTCTGTAGCAGTGACATGCATGCACAGACGTTCACACAATTCCAAAATTCACGCAAAAAAAAAAAAAAAGCCCTTGACATGTGAGTGACAGCTGAAACACACACTAGAGAGGAGGAAATGTTCTTCGGAACCCCAGCAATGAGTGGGAAAAAAAAGAAGAAGCAGTAACCCAACTCTCTGGCTTCACCCCGTCAATTTTTCCCCCCTTTTTTGAGCCCTTGGTATACCCTGATTCAAGCTAAGGCCCGAGCTATTAATACAGCATGTTGACAGGCCCAATCACAATCAGAGCCTGGCCATTCCTTTCATGCTGAGTAGAGGACAGGCGACTGTCATGGGATGAGAGATGATAAAAGCAGACGGAGAGCGGTGGTCACAGTATTAAAGTAATATTAACCAAAAGTACGAACCTGTGTGGTTAATTAAACTGTGACGCCGAATCGAACAACCCCTAAAGCCCAGATCTGGCACTTTTTAATCAGCTCTGGCTGTCAAACGCCGCAATAAATTTCTCATGAAAGAGAAACCGAGTGATTAAAAGCAGACATTAAGAGAGAGAGAAGAGGGGGAGATGGTGCTTGGGGAGTTAGAGGAGGGGGAGAGAGAGAGAGAGAGAGAGAGGGGAGGAGAGGTGATATTGTGTAAGATCTTGTTTGTGTGTGTGTGCTGGCTACAGAGAGGGAGACGGGATGGGACAATACGTAGCTGACTGGCTCCAATATAATTCATTCATCATTGTAGTTGGTGTGTATGTGTGAGAAAGAGAGAGAGAGAGAGAGAGAGTGCTGGGGGGTGAGGAGGGGGTTTGTGTGTCAGACGGTATTCCTGCTCGTCTCGCTCCACCGGTCAAGTTAAATCAGAGGCAGTCACTGGCACACCACGGTGGTCTCTCTATCTCCCTGCCTGTCTTGCTCTGAAAGCATCAGCAGCCTCCTGGTTCAGCACCACAGGTAAGAACTCACACTGCCTCACCCTTATGAAGCTGTCTCACCAACTTTTTAAATCTTAAAATGCTCATTTTGCCTCTTTTCAGCTGATTTTTGATGCCGGTAATGTCCCAACACAGATAAATGTTTCAAAATAGGCCTGTTTTTTTGTTTTACCTGCATGTGCAGAAACGTGCTACGTTCAATTGACTTTTATCCGTGCAACCTGTTGATGCTGTTTGCTGAAGTTGTCCATGTGAATGTCCTATCTGTGTGTGTGTGTCTGTGTGTGTGCGTGTGTGTGTAGAGCTTTTAAAACCACTTTACAGTAGAGATGGCAAGAATCCAGTACACCGTTATGCAAACTATACACACTCAGGTCTCAAATCCTCATAACACTTGGATCTGCTTCCTGAAATACAGTAGCTCTGCACTCCTTAAAAATCCAAAACTTATGAAGGATTTCATCTCAAAACAGATGCGTAAAAGAGGAGAAGGTAAAGAGAAACAAAGCTGTTGAAGAAATAGGGAAAAACATGTGATAATGGAGAGAAACTGAAAACTGCTTCACATCATATGGGTTTCATTTTTTATCTCCCCCCTCTAATATTTCTGTGTGGCAGACAAAAGCTGCTCTGAGGCTGTGCTGTGAAATCTTCTAACAAATTATCCAAACAATTGAGAATAAATAGGAGAGATGAGGATCTATAGGCTGTTATGTTATTGTGATTCAAAGTACCGGTACAGGAAATGAAGGGACAATTCACATGCGTAGAGAAGTTTGTGCTGTTTAATTGTATAAGTCACATGAAAGCAGAGTTATGTAAACAGATAAATGCAGACGTGACTTCTGAGGCCAATATTTCCATTAGCTGCTCCGCTGCAAGGCTCAAGTCAAGTCCTCAATTAGTTCATGGACGCTGTCGCTCTGTCATACGCAGTCAAAACCTTCCAGTCTGTCTATTTTTGAACATATTGGCAGATAAAGTGAATATTTTCAGGAGACTAAAATGATGTGCATATTTTAAATGCAACAACCTGCAACACCATTTGTAACATGAACTGCTTAAAAAAAAAACTCTTGCAGGCTGAAGTGACTCTGTAAGTTGAGACAGAGGAGGAAGTAGGAGGCTACGGTTGAGATGCACTACACTATTAGACGCCCATATTTTGAATCTGTGGTAGATTAAGTTGTTATGCAGTTTTAAGCCTGCCATGTGTTGCTGTTGCGTAATTGCCAATAAATCTGTATTCCTGTAAAGAAAAACAAAAAGTTGGACAGACCCATTGCTGCCAGAGCATCCTGTTGCCCAATCAGGACCGAAACTAGGTCTAAGCGAGAGGATGATTACGAGATGGCAGGCCGAGGTGGTGCTTTTCCAGCGAATGAACCTCACTTTATAATGGGCCGATATAAATCATTAACTCCATCAACGAGACATTTTAGTGGCTCTCTCTATGGGCAGCCAGATGGTGGTGCTCATGTCAGAGCAGCCGGGTGCTTAAGCCAAGGGCAGCCTCGGATAGCTCAGTTGATGGGAACCAACTCCGCTAGTCCAAGCTGTGATTTTCACTTTCCAAGTTTTGGCTTTTTCAAAAACTTCCCATGATCCCAGGAAGAACAGGCTGCATCTAAACGCCCCCAAAATAGGCTTAGACATGGAATGCTGCCACTGTAGTGTCGCTCAGGAGTCAGCCTGAGGAGTAAAAATATCCTTAAACTTCCACCTAATCCTAATTTAGTCCTTCATTGTAAGCAGCTTTGTGTTTGCAAACAGTGCAGGGCCCCTCCATCCTTTGTCTTCTCTTAGAGGATGCAGCTTGTCCATGGCCCTTGTGAAGTAGATGTTTGTCTTCCTGTCTGTGGTCACCCAGGGTTTATGGCTGCCATTCAGTAATGTGCCATCTATAGTTAGCCGGATGTAGCTTCCAAGTCACCTGCTGTCTGCACCGCCTCACCTTTATTATAGTGCTCACATACATATATGCACAGCAATTACTCTCAGCCTCTTTAAGATTCACTCTCTACACACTCCTGCCATCTACCTCATGGAAAAACACCAGTGGCAAAAACTGTTCCAGTAATGGTAAAACATATGCAGTGTCGATTGTTTTCCCGTTGTTTCCATTTGTGGTCTTCAGAAATCTTTTAAGCATCCAGAGATTTTTCTCTAACTGCTTTAAATCCCGAAACTGTGAAGCTGGTATGTTGCTCTTTCTTTCGTATAGTGGGAATTTACAGCCACCCACTGTTACAGTCATTAAAGAAAGAAAACACATGTACAGTAAATCCAGGCGATGACATCTGTGTTGGTGCTTTACCCCAACTATTACAGCGAGGCCTGTGCAGGAAACTCGCAGAGATATTTCATTATGTTGCCCTTGGCACCCACACATCTTCCACACTCAACATACTCCACATCTGCAACCGATACAGTTGTTGCTTTAGTGCACGGAAGAAGAACTCATCTGCTGAAACCTGGCACAAAATGAGGAGATCTTTGACCGGAGATAAAATAGCTCTACTGCTGGGGCTCAGACTGTCTTAATGCCAACCAGAGGGCAGTTAGGAATGCAGACGGGGGAAGCTTTTTAAAAGTGCATTCAATAAATAGTCTACAGCAGCTGCATCTGGATCTCTGCACGAGCTAGAAGGCAATTTTTCAATATTTCTGAATAAATATATATCTAGACAAGCTGGCTGGGTTTATCAATAGGGTTTCTATTCTGATTTATCTGTACTGAGTCAGTGGTGAAATGTAAAGAGTAAAATCTTAAAGCTAGATTGCCATCTTGTGGCAAGACACCTGCTTAGTTTTTTTCAAGCTGGTGATACAAAGATTTTTGTCCCACCAGCTTATACAGGAGTCTACATTTCCCCAGTATTATACAAAAAAGGCAGCTCCAAACTCTGAAAAATGGCCACGCAAATTGTGGTTGAATTGTCTCTACGTGCTATTTACCTATTTTTGAGCTCCAGATTCACAGCATGCATCCCATGGCATCTGTTCGGTTTTAATCTAACCATAAATATGTTGTTATTTTCATGCAATTAGTAACAGAAACTATCTTTGCCGCTATAGTGTTGTATACATGAGGCTTATGCTAATATTATTACGTCCGCCCCACTAATGACACCCACTAAGCTGTCCTATTAAACATAAAGACTCTCAGCAAAGGGGAGAATTTGTTTTTTATTCCCATTTCACATTCTGCTCGTACAAATGAAGCAAAAAACGAACCCGGAGGCACATTTTCCGCAGCACGCAGGTTTGATTTTCTCACAGCGCAAAGTTTCCACAGAGCCGAATCCCTGCTGTCCTGTTTGTTTAGGTGTGCGCTGATTAGAAGTTCTCATGCTGGGTACAATGTATCTCTGCACACCAAGGGTTTGAAACGTGACATGTCTTTTACAGTGACTGGAGCCTCAAACCCCTCTTTCTCTCTCCAGCCAGCTCCCTCAGTACCTTAGTGTTTAATGGTGTTGATATCCAAGCTCGCACTTTGCCATGCAGCCTTCATTAACACAGGTCGTAACACCAGGCATAAACGGTCTCCTTCCGGGTGCTGACAGTCCACCCAGATGGACGGACCATTTGATAAACACTGCACAGTTTTACTGTTGCCCTTCATTAGGAGAAGACAGAACGCAGACTGTCTGAATAATGATGTTTCAAAGGGCATTTTTGGAATATTGAATAACATGCAACATCTGTTTTTCATGGCTTCTTATTTTACAGAAATAACATAAAGCGTCAGGATGGCTTTAATGTGCAGGTCTTTAATGAGCTGGTGTAGGGCGAGCACTTTCATGGGCGCTCGTGTGGATTAGCGTTTATGGGCCATGCAAGCGGTAACGATGGCGCTTCTCCTAGACTGCCTGTGACATTTTTGTTGTGTTTCTTTTATAGGACTCGCTGAGGCCCTCGCCCAAGGCCTGTATCAGTCACCGCAGACGCACCCTGCCGACAGGGCCCCCTGTTTAAAAGTCCTAGGATCTGGCATTAAAAGGGGAAAATGCTGAATCTAACGGCAGGAGCGACAGAAGGGATAGCACTGACATGTGGCATGTCTGGAAGACATGAAATCATCTTCACCCTGGTGCCCATCGTCTACGGCTGCAACTTTGTCATCGGCATCATTGGAAACACTATGGTGGTGGCTGTCATCTACTGCTACATGAAGCTCAAGACAGTGGCCAACATTTTTGTCCTTAATCTCGCTATTTCTGACCTCACCTTCCTCATCACTCTGCCCATGTGGGCCACCTTCACTGCCACGGGGTATCATTGGCCCTTTGGAGGATTCTTATGCAAGGCCAGTGCAGGCCTGGCCATTTTTAACCTCTACACCAGCATATTCTTCCTCACGGCACTCAGCATTGACCGGTACCTAGCCATTGTGCACCCAGTGCGATCACGCCGGTTTCGCACTTTGATGTATGCGCGCATCACCTGTGTAGTGATTTGGCTTTTTGCCTTCGTGCTCAGTGTCCCCACAGCAGTGATCAGGGATGTAATAAACGTCAGAAACAACAGCAATACATTGTGTGCCACTCTGCACCCTAGTGAAGAAAATGTTGCGAGGTTGAATGCGATCCTCCTGGCCACCAACGTTATGAAAGGCCTGCTGGGCTTCCTCATACCCTTTGTCATCATCATCACCTGTTATTGCCTGATTGGACGGGCGCTGCTCGCTGCCAAACACATACAGAAAAGCTCCCGTTCCCGGGACGATGAGGTGCTGCGCATGCTCGCAGCAGCTGTCCTGGCCTTCTTCTTGTGCTGGGTGCCCCATCAGGTGTTCCACTTCATGCAGCTCTCCCAGCTGATACACGGGGAGAACTGTACCATCTCGGAAATCATTGACACTGCCATGCCCTTCACCATCTGCATCGCCTACTTCAATAGCTGTGTTAATCCTCTCGTGTACGGCTTTGTGGGGCGAAACTTTCGCAAAAACTTACTGCGTCTGCTGCGCTGCTCGCCAGGTGGAGCCACTGGGCCTCATCCGAGCATCAGCTCCAAGATGAGCGCGCTGTCTTTTCGCGCCTCTGAGGCACTGAGTCTTACAGTCAAAATGAATACCTCCTCTGATGTCAAGTGAAAAAACAAAACAAGAAGCGGGTTATAATTTCACTCATGCTTTTCTTTTGCTCTGTGGTTAAGGGGCTGGGAATGGAGGCATTCCATGCTTGTGAAACCCAACTGCATTACCAAGCACTGAACCCTGCAGAATGGCTGAAATGTTGTATTCATAAGACCAAAAAACATCCACTACCTTGTACAAGGCTTATTTGTAGAATAATCATCTTATGCCACATTAAACGGTGGGAAAAAAAATGTAAAAATCCATGAACTAGCTTTATTAATGGAGCATTGCCCTGCCAGAAAACACTATACATAATTGCTGATCGCTTATCCCATTATTTATGTGAGATGTGCATATTCTGCAGGATTTTGTCAGCATTGTGTTTTAACGATACAGTGGAGTAATATATCGTCCAGTGATAATCATTTGTGTGCTCAGCAGGTCTTTCACCAGTTGGAACAGTGATCAAGTACTCAGCAAAGATGTCAAAACTAGAAAAAAGATCATAAGCAGCTTATGTATGCTCTGCCAGCAGCTGTATACATGGAATAATTGGAAATGTGTAGCAAAATGTCATGTAAATTCATATCTGTAACACATCTGACTGTGGTAACTAGAGTATGTATGTTATATATCGTATTGTCAACGTATGTGCTCCTTGTGAAAATGCATTATATGTGTTTGCATACTAAGATTGAAATGCTGCCAAGTGTGGGAGCAGCGTACTGTAAAAATGAAGACTCCAGGGTGGGTGATCATTGTCAGTGTTTCTGGTGGTTGTCTTTGTGGTATTTAAACATGTTGATAGATTTTTTTTTCTACTCTGTAAGTGTACATTTTGTGAATATATGAAGATATGAATAAAATGAAGAAATACAGCTCAAAGTTGTTCTTTTTATCTCCTCCTAGTAAAAAGAGAGAGAGAGAGAGAGAGACTGATCAGTCTGATTACTCATGAGAACATGTCATTAGTTACCGTAACATTGAGACATAACAGCTGATTTGAGTTCTAAGATTAGCTTTTAGGAATCAAAATCAAATGACCTTGGCTCAACGTTTCCCCGAGCATCTATTAATCATTAGCTTTGCATCATGTAGAGTCCACGTAGCAAAGATTGGGATTGGTGGATGGGTGGGAAGCTGGGGGTTATAAGTGCTGTCCACGGGTGATGTGAGCCTTACTGCCAACATGAAGGTCCTCCTGTTTTTTGGATTGCTGGCTATTGCCTTGGCTGACAACACTCGCTTCGAGGGGTAAATTTACAATTTTTTCCAAGCAGAAAACATTGCATTCCTGTGAATTATGGGTAGCACAGTGACTTAAATTGTAAAAAAAATTGCAGGGCTAATCAAGACTTTGCTTTTTGGCAGACAGATGATATACCATAGTAGCCAAAGTTCACTAAGGAACCATGAGTACTGTAAGTCAGCATTCTGATTCAATGTGATAATCGTCACACAAGTTAAAAGTATCCATCGGTGGAGCATCTGTTAACACAAGAAGTTGTTGTGTTTCTGAAAAAATTCATTTTTTGAATTAGTTCTCAGTTAAAATGACTTCAGCAGTATTGTACATTGTTGCTAAACCGACTCACCCCTCTGAGCTCCTGTTCAAAAGTGGAATTTAGCATATTAAACGGTGGCTGCAGCACACAGCTTAATTCACAGGTCTACGATGAAGACACACTAATGTTGAAACATTAGTCTGTTTGCACAAAGGCTCAAAATTATCAGCGTTCTAAAGTCCCGATCAAATTTGCTCCATTCAAGCTGAGAAACACCTGTTCAGATGCATTTCGCTTGAAGATGTACAAGGAACTCTGTTGGTAGAGGAAATTAGCATGTTTAGAATTCTAATAATTATTAGTATTATGACTTGATAGTGGTAAAATGATGCAGCAAGGTGGTTTGAAGATTTGTGGACATGTAAAGATACCAAGTGTCACTGAATAGCACAACACACATTTCACTCCTATTAAACCTGTTAAGGGTCAGTGTTGCAAAAATACACCAGTTTTAGCTATCCTAAAAAAGAAAATCAGCAACTGTTTTTTTTTTTTTTTTTTAGAGATCTAATTTACATAGTCAGTGGGTCCTATTGTTTAAGCCTGCAAAGCTATTGGATGGTCAATGTGTTTATGGGTCCGGCCATCAGGTCACGAATTCACACAACCTGCAAACTTTTCTGCAGACTCTGCTCATTTGTTCCTATATTTGGGTTTTACGGGGTTAAAGGCCAAGCAGTTTGCATTTTCTATATGTTTGTATCTCAGACAAAAAGCATCGCTGTGTAGTAAAGAGACTGCTAAGTAGTACCACAGTGTTTGTACTGTATTTAAGGTATCCTTCCCTTTATTTCAACAGCGAGAAAGTCTTCCGTGTGAAGCCTGTTCTTGATGAACATGTGACCCTCATTAAGGACCTGGCTAAGAGCATTGAGGTACCAATCAGCTTGATGTATATGTTTTTCTAAGTGCACCTTATCCTCTCATGAATTCCTAAATTTTGCATATTTATCCATGCATTTCTCATCTCACACTCATCAGTTCAGTTTGAGATTATCACAGTTTGCCAGAGGAGGTGCTGATATGTCTTATAGTGAATTCCTATCTGAACGTTTCAAACCTCAAGTGTTTGACTTTGGTGCCATCTGCAGGTCGACTTCTGGAGCCCCGAGAATGCTGAGCAGGTGACTGCCGGCACTGATGTGGACATCCGTGTGCCTGCCATCTACCTCGATTTGGTGTACACCATGCTGCAGCAGAGTGAGATGGAGCACGAGTAGGTCATGAGATAAATAAAAAAGTTAAAAACATGCACCTGGTTTAGAATTTGATCAACAGAATTTCTTTTTTAGATAATTCTCTGACATATTTTAATTAATCACACTTCTCAGGGTTCTTATCGAGGACGTCCAGAGAGCTGTTGATGGTCAGGCTGACACTGGACCTTCTCCCAGAGCGCACAGCTACACCAAGTACAACACCTGGAGCGTGGTAAGAGTCAAAAACATCATCAGTCTCATTCTAAATCCTGACTGCACAGTTATTTTCATTCTAAATCCTGACTGCACAGTTATTTTCAGTTTTTATGTAATACTTTCTTCTGATTTCAGATCGAGTCCTGGATTGACTCCATTGCCTCCTCCAACGCTAATCTGGTCAGCAAGCAGTCTATTGGAAACACCTACGAGGGACGCACCATGACCATCCTCAAGGTATTTCAGACTTACCTGTCATCTAAATATGAACAACAATCCCACGTGTTGAAGAACTTTAGTTATGCTTTAAACTCATAGTGCAATTGCATCTCACAAATGTTGCATGGTTACCTTTAAAATCACAGCTTGGTAAGAAGTCCAGCTCCAGCAAGCCTGCTATCTTCCTGGACTGTGGTATCCACGCCAGAGAGTGGATCTCTCCTGCTTTCTGCCAGTGGTTTGTCAATGAGGTAAGGAAGACACCTGGATTTGTATGGCAAGCATTCATAGAGAAGCTTCCACTGACTTTTTTTTACAATGTTCCTCAGGCTCTGACCACCTACGGCTCAGACGCTCAGATGACCAGCCTGCTCGACCAGATGGATGTCTTTGTTCTGCCTGTCTTCAACGTTGATGGCTACCACTACACCCACACCAACGTATGTTGCCACCACTTCTAGCCGACCTAATGTTATCTAAAAAATAACATTTAGTCTCAACAAAAAAAATTAACAAATTTGCATCAGGTTTCTTTGAGTTGGGTTAAGTTCTACTGAAATTATATTTGACCGACAAACTACAATTAGTTCAAAGATCAAAGGTATGTTTAATTATTTATACGTCTTAAAAATCCGAAATTGTACAGGCATGTTAAGATGAGGAAGGAAACTTCACAACCTGAACTCAAGATGAAAAAAACACAAGTTAGCAAGCCAATATCATTAAGTTGCTTTGACTGAAATTTAGTTTTAAGTCAAAAAATGCAGAAATTTGAGTTTAAATTACACACAATGTTAAGTTGATGTAACATTATTATATCAGCCCAACTCATCAAAATAATGTTTGCAATTTAAATGAGTAAATTGGACTTTTTATCTTTCATTTGTGTATTTTATTTAAGTGGTGGGAACAGGTCGTTTGAATTTTTTTTTAGATGTAAAAGAAAAACTATACTGCGGTGTTTATTTTAAAGTATTTGTTGATTTTTTTAAAAAAAGCACATCTGCCTTGTGCACTTTGTCCACTTGGAAACTTTAGAACAGGATGTGGAGAAAGACCCGCTCCAGGAAATCTGGATCCAGCTGCATTGGAGCCGATCCCAACAGGAACTTCGATGCTGGCTGGTGCAGTAAGTGCAACATATGCAGTTATATGTCAGATCTTAAAATGGCAATGCAATAATTTATTACTGTATTTCTGTAAAGGTGGGCGCTTTGTAAGTAAAAGATTTTAAAAAGCTTGAAATCTGTGCAGCAAAGGCCGAGATATTCTGACTTTTTAGTTCCAAAATGCAAGTTGGTATGTTTAATTAGAGCTACCCAACCTGCTAAAAACTGACCCCATTAAACTCCACACGTCCATTTTGTATCTCATGCTGTCTAAATTTGTAGCCTCAAGCCAAAACTCCTCATGACGACTGAACTTGTGTAAAACAGTTGAATGTGGTCACAATGCACGTGTCGTTAATGCTTCTCCACAATGCCACTGCAGCCCTGGGAGCCTCCAGCAACCCCTGCAGCGACACCTACTGTGGAGCCACACCTGAGTCTGAGATTGAGGTCAAGAATGTGGCCAACTTCATCCGCAAGAACAAGTCCGTCATCAAGGCCTACCTCACCATCCACTCCTACTCCCAGCTGCTGCTCTTCCCCTACTCCTACACCTACGATCTGGCCGCGACACACAATGAGCTGGTCAGTCGACATCATGTCTAATCAGCGACTCACTGTGCAGTACATGCTGTTGAATCGGGATGCACCGGCTTAGTCACAATGAATAGATAATTATACATCAGTGCAGTGTCAGATGCATCATGAATGTGCTGCAGTGCTAGAGAGTCTTTCTGGAAATGTACATGTAAGCAGTGGAAATAACAATAGATGTAGATTTACTGTTTCAGACATGGATATGTTACATTTCAAATCAGTCTGACTCTTCAAATAATAATTAACAGGCATGTATTAAAGGCCGTAGTCATCTTATTCTATAGATTACATTAACTGCAGTTTCTAAAATCACCAATCTGCTAATGAATTTCCAATTATGTTGCATGAATGCAGGAACTATATTCATTAGAGGCTCACTGTGGAGCTTTAAAAGTAAGGTTTGCATCTCATGTTGAAGTAAATCCATTTTTTTGGAACAAAGAGACCTTATAAAACATGAATATAATAGAAACTTATCTCAATATCTCGAAAATGTTTCCAAAAGCTTAAGCAAGAACTCAGCCCAGTCCCATTACAGTGTGACTCTTATCTAAGAGCCACACTTAGCTGCTGCAAATCATTTACTCCCCGCTCACATGTCTCATTCTCATGGCTCTTTTACCTCTCACCGGGGTGTCCGAGGGTTGCACAGTTAACACTCACACCCCTGTTCCAGCTATCACACTAACGGTGGCAGATCACACATCTCTGCCTCCATATTACTCACATGTAATTTAGGCTCTCTTCTGACACTTTTCAGAACAAAAGAACTCCAGGGATCTGTCAAAACTCATCTGTCCACCCAGAAATATCATTTCCTGCTCGTGCATTTCTCTGAGGGGGTTGTGCAGGGGTTTCATTTCCCCTTGCAATTCGGTGAAGCTATTACTGTTTTCTGTAATATTGCTAAAAATGTTTGGTTTGAAGTAGTGCAATGGATGGTGGATGCTGCAGAGGGGAAAAAAACAACATATACTTGTAATTCTTGATAACAGTTGCATAATAATGGTTGTTTCTCTGTGGTTCTGCCTAACTAAATTTTACATTTATAAATCAAAACCATGGATTTATAATCTATAAAACATTGCACTGCTCAGTTTGATACACTCTGTTTTATTTTTTTGTCTGATATGGCTAAATGAGACTCTGTTGGAGTTTTATCAACATATTCACTAATTTCTATGAATATACCTGGATTTAATATGGTCAAAACTCTATGAATTCGTCCTTTAACACATCTTTTCTTTGTATTGTAGATGAGCATTGCCGAGGGAGCCTCCTCTGCTCTGCGTAGTCTGTATGGCACCCGCTACACCAGTGGACCTGGCGCTACAACTATCTGTAAGTGCAGCAGCTGTATTGGGAGTGTTCTCTGAAAGTCTATTTCTGCCTCTAATGTTATGCATTATGATGTGTTCACGATGCACAAATCTCCATTGAGAGATGTGGCCTCAAAAGGCAAAAGGCAATCAGGAGCACACACAGCTATCTCAAGGAAGAATTTTTTCTTAGCACCCCCCTGAAGCACTATTTGTATGAAACCTTGTCCAGACTGTCCCAGGCCATCAGCATAGCTCCCTCTGATTAATCCGCCTCTCCTTATCTGCCCTTAGACCCTGCTGCTGGAGGTTCTGATGACTGGGCCTACGACCTGGGAGTGAAATATTCCTTCACCTTCGAGTTGCGTGACACTGGTCGTTATGGCTTCCTGCTGCCCGAGTCTCAGATCAAGCCCACATGCGAGGAGACCATGCTGGCCGTCAAGTACATCGCCGCCTACGTGCAGAAGAACCTCTATTAAAAAGCGGAACTGCCAGGACCCCTGCCAACTCAGCTCCTCTGTACCAGCCCCCAGCCCCTCCAACCTCTCAGCCATCTCCTGCCCGTATCCATGGATACGGGCACCACCCGCCATGTTTCCTCACTGTGCTTGACAGAATGTCAAGATGAGTGCAAACAATAAAATCAATGATCCATCCCCACATGCTGAATCAATTTTTTATGTGTATATGATAATATAGCGTCTGGGATACTGAGAATTTGCCATTTGTATGAAAATATACAACAAAACAGGCTACAGTGAGTAAAATAATGCTTACACTTTACAGCCCGTCACTAATGGATCAGAAAACCTGCTTTTTATTGCAAATTATAGGAATAATTTCCTTCAAGGAAATATAGCGTGCCATGGGAATTTAAGCATGAAAACAATCCAGCGTGCTTCCTCGAGTAGTTCTTACCAACAACACAAAGCTTTGAGAGACAAAAGGATCCACTCATTTACTGTATGGGCCTCCTTTTGGATCCTGGTGATCGGTCTTGTTCAGGTGGCACTGTTCCAGCAGTGGAGGTTGGGTGGGTGTGGGTGTGGGTGTGGGTGTGGGTGTCGTTCCAGCAGCACAGTACGTGACAAACACGGAGGACTCTTTGGCAGCGTCTCCACTCTGCCAAGCATCTGCCCGAGCAGAGAAAATAAAGAAGCCAAAGACCAGCAGGAAATTATTTGCTGCACTTGGACACACATTTCTGGGGTAGAAGGTAGAAAGGTAAACAAGAAGCATTGCTTTTTGAAAATCGTCACAAACGATTTGACATGTCTCTGGATGTTTTGACAACTTATGTCACCCACATGCATTTAAAGTCCAGTCACTTATAGCCTCATTTTGATTTAAGACAAAACTATGTCTGTTTGTTTTTTTCCATGTTCTGACCAATTTTGTAATTCTGTCAACCTAATGGAAAGAAAGCATCCAAAATACACATTTAGCTGTTTATTTTACTACACCTCCTATTATATGTTTCTCAAATTCTGAGCCAGAAATGTCCATTTCAGTGGTAAATACATGCAGCAAACCTTCCAGTTTTATTCCTCTCTAAATTCTAAACTTTTTCACATAGGGGTTTCTTTTTAGATGAGCCACAGCCTGATTTACAGAACATTATATTACTGGATGTTTTTTTTTTTGTGGTTGTTGAGAGTTTTTCGGATTTATGGAGTGATAAAATCCATGATCCCTTCTGTAAAAACCTTTGACTAATAAAAAGAAACAACCTTTTGAAGCAGGCTACATTAAATGTTGAGTTTTCTTTTGTGGACATTAATGCATGGCTTAATGTGATCAGCTGGGGAAGTTTTATGATGATATCTATTAGTCAACTTTAATTTCTGCTTTCGCGTAAGTAACAGTTCAGAACGTCCTCACTGCTAGACTCACCTCAAAAAGCACCACTATGGCAAAAACGAATGCTTTTTCTGGTTGCTGAAATATTTTATAGGGTGATGACATCTATTTTCCACTCTGTAAAGATCTTTGGCTCGACTATGTGAAGAAATAAAACAAAAAAATTGAATCTAGACGCAAACTGACGCACTTTTAGATATATAATACCTCATTTGTATATTTAAACATGAACACAGAAAGATAAGAAGCCTTTCACTAATATACTATCGAAGGAAACTAAATTGTGAATATATATTATACAAGAAAATAATTGGCTTATTAAAAGTAATCAAATGGGGAAGTTTCATTAGTTCAAATCTAATTTCCTACTCAGCCCTCCTCACTATTAGATATATCTCTTCAAGCACAACTTCACCACTTGATCTGAGAATTAACACAGACACTTAAAAGATTCACTGTCATGCAATACAGTAGGACCTTTGATCTCCACAGCTACAGTGATATAACAGTCATTATATTCCTTAAAACGTGGCAATTTTTTTTCCTGGTTGTTGAAGTATTTTTTTGATTTATAGGATGATAGAAGCCATTCTGTTAAACCCTCTCTAATATGCCAGCAAAGGAAGCAAAATTGTGAAGCTGGCTTTATAATAAATGTATGCAAAATAGAACACTTTTAGATATAATTTCAATATTCAAACATGGAATTTGAGAAAATGTGTAACACAAAAGGATAACTGGATTATTGTAAGCAACAAAGCGGGGCAGTTTCATTTGGTAAATTTATAATCCAGCTCAACTGCACTGTCTCCCTTTAAATGCAAGCACAGTTCAGGCCTTCCTCGCTATTAGACTTATCTGTAAAAGCACCACTTGATCTGAGGATGAACTTCAAGAGCTCTCCTCAGACTACTTAAAATAATCCACTGTTGTGCAACACAGCAGGACCTCTGACCTCCACAGCTACTGTCGTTTGTCCTGCAATGGGCTGTTTACTCCACGAGATGGCGTCCAAACGCCAACAGATTATTATAATAAGGAACACCGTGTTCTTGAAGAGAGTGTCTCGTTACTGCAGCCTGTCATCCTGGTCCCTCCATTGTCACCATCAGTGAAGATGACACCAGGTCAGGGAGCTCCGTGTTGGAAAGGTCAAGGAGGCAGAGTGAGCTCCTGGGAGCGGAATACAAGCGCTTAATCTGATTTTTTGCACCTTTCCTCGCTTGTAAACAACATAAAAACGAATAAAAAAGTGTGTTTAAAAGTATGAAATGTTGCTTTTAAATCAGTGTGCGCTCGTAAATGAACTCCGTGAACCAGGCGGGGGGTGTGGAGGCTCGTGTCGGCAGCAGGTGGGTGTGTGGACGGACCGTCACGTGACGCAGCGCCTGGCTACTGTCATTCTGGTATAAATCCACCTCTGTATATTCAGGCTGTCCTTTCCTCCACGCAAAGCTGCTGTCTTCAAGTCCGGGCTACAACGTAGCTTCGACTTATTTCCTCAGTCATGGCTGGTAAGGAACTTTTTTTAAAAAAATTATTATTATCATTTGGAACCGCTTTTGCGGACGTTACTTTGTGGAGAGTTTTAAAAGTGTTTAAGCTCTAATTATCAAGCTAACATCGAGAAAATGTCAGTTTGTGCTTGATATTGCTTGCCGTGGGTGTTTTTGTGTTGTTATTTTGGTGTATTTGTACAGAAAAATGTTTTTTGGAGCAGTTTTAACACTTACAGTATGTTAAATTAGCTATTGTACATTATGTCTCCAGTTACCATGAGTGTTTCTGCTTGCTTCTCTCCATTGACATATAGAGAAAATTGAGCAAACATCTATTAAGTCTGTATATTCTTGTCTATAAAACATTAAAGATATGTTTTATAATTTTTTTCAACTCTGAAGTAGCCACACTCTCATCTTCCAGCAGCATGTCATGAATTGAGTAAAAGTGACATTATTTTATAGTTTTCACGTCCCTTTATGTCAGTTTTTCTTCATAACTTTCTTGCAACCTCAGTCAAAATGGAAGCATACGCTGCAAATTCACTCAAATCTGGGCTGTGGCTGAATTGATTTCCATGTTTTCCTTTATAACTTTATTAATCATGTGTTTCATGTTATGCCTGGGCACTGCAGCACTGGATGTACCAATTGCAAAGGGGGCGTGAGAGGCAGGAGGTGTGGCTCTGAGCCTGCAGTGAGACAGGACAAGTTTTCCTGGCAAGCCGTGGTAATGGGAGCCATTGTTCTAGGACTGGCCCGGAGTTATAGAGAGGAAAAAAAAAAAAAAGCTGCAAGCCCCCATTAGCACTTTATGCATCCTCCTACCTGCTGCCCATTACTGGCTGCATGGTATCAGGGGGTATAATCCAGGTGGGATTCATGCTGGCTCAGTCACACATCCATCCCAGCTGCCGTGCTGGTTTCGTCATCTCAATTTATATGTCCTCTCACAGGCGAGTCATTGTTTTCACCCATGACTTGGCAGGTAGCTGACAGATTTTCCCTCCCAGCAGTCCGATGTGGTGGTACAGCGTAGGCACCACACCGCAAATAAAATTCACCCTAACGAGACATGTAATCTTTTACTGGGCACTGAGGTCTTATTTTTCTTGCAACAAACAAAAAATCTTCCACGGCTTGCCTTTTAAGCATTTGAAATGACAGTCCTCTTCAAAGCTGTGGAACATTCAGACTTCAGAGAATCCACACAGAAGCACTTCTTCCATTACCCGAGGGGCAAAAAGCTGTTGCTCGAGTACTTGGCTCATGTTGTTGTTTGGTGGTGTTTCATATTCCTGCAGATGACCGTGACCAACATGAACATGAATGTTGTGAGGTGATGTCAAGACATATGCAACGCAGTTACACCAGAGTAAAATAGTAGAAGGTTTTTCAACCATTTGAAACACCAATGGCAAACTTCATGTTAAGATGTTATACGTGGAAAAAAAACAAATGTTTAATGTTTTTCTAAACTTAGCATTTTTGAATCCAGCTTTGCACTTAGTGTTACTATCATTGACTTATTGTGTATGCTGTACTTATTACTGAGTTCATATCAGTTCAAGTGAAATAGTAGACAGAGAAAATCCTAACTAAAGAATAAGACTAGTTGACAAAGTTAGACAATCTTTAAACAAGTTACAATTTTCTTTCTAGAGTGCAGAGATTCGAACACGTCAATATTTGATCTTTTCTGTGGATTGCTTGCCTCTTCAAAACCATAGTATAGAAAATGGCCCAATATGCGCTTTGATTTTAATTCTTATTTTTTTATTCTCTTTCCAGATCAGGCCTTTGTGACGTTGGCTACCAATGACAGCTATGCTCGGGGCGCCATGGTTCTGGGCAAGTCCCTCCGTAACCACAATACTTCCAAGAAGCTGGTGGCGCTCATCGGTCCACAAGTGTCTGAGCCCTGCCAGTAAGAAACAAACCTCCCATGCAGCCAGTAGCACAACATTTCTGAACATTTGCACCCGTTAGCGTTCCTATCAGCTCTTGTTTTCTACCTGGATAGTTGACGATTCATTTCATAGCGTTGTAACTCATCAGGTCTGTGCTGAAGAGGATCTACGACGAGGTGAGGGTGGTGGATGTGTTGGACAGCGGCGACACGGCACATCTGGCCATGATGAAGAGGCCTGACCTGGGCGTCACGTTCACCAAGCTCCACTGCTGGACCCTCACACATTACTCCAAGTGTGTTTTCATGGATGCAGACATTCTGGTGAGACTAACAGGACATTTTACTCTCACAAAACAACTTCAAGATGCTGCACATTATACTGTAGCTACCTACAACCATGTCTGTCTGTATTTGTTTGTGTCTGGACTCTAGGTGCTTTCAAATATAGATGAACTGTTTGACAGAGAAGAATTGTCAGCTGCTCCCGACCCTGGCTGGCCTGACTGCTTCAACTCCGGTGTGTTTGTTTACCGTCCTTCCATGGAGACTTACGGCAAACTGCTTCAGTATTGTACAGAACACGGCAGCTTTGACGGTAAGGCGGGGGATCCATGTTTCCTTTTCTATGTTTACGATTTGTTTTTGTGCTGAAATATCAAGTGGATTTATCCAGTAGAGGATTATTTTTGAATCATTCATCAAACAAAATGTTGAGCATTTGCCATTACAGGTTCTAAATTGTCAGATTTGTTGCTTTTCTCTGTAATGGCATTGAAAATGAAATATCATTGGGTTTTGGACTGTTGTTTAGACAAAGTCAGTCATTTGAAGTGATTTGACAGACCTGGCCTTGATTTAAAGTACTAAATAGTTACATTAATAGTTAGGTGATCATTATTTGTAGCCTTAGTTTACTTAAAGGACTATTTCAGCTTTTTCAGATGCACTCAAGTCACTTTGTTGCAGCAAGTTAGAATAAAGATCAATGACGGTATATCACATAACTCGTATCCATGTAGCTTAAACTGAAAAATGGCTTGTACAGACTAAACAGCAGCAAACAGCATGTGATATGTTCATCGGGTAGATTTGGGGATTCAGCTTCATGCATATTTTTCTACCTTTGGACAGAGCCACACTAGGTGCCTGCCCTCACTTTCCAGATTTTTACGCTAAGCTAACATAAGTTTAAAGGGTTAAACTGTTTTTTTTTTTCCAACTCAATATTATTATTACCAGTAAGTATTTTACAGTATTATGCTATAGAGTCAAACCCCAAAAAATCCAAAGATTCCCATTAAGAAAGCACTTTCACGGTGGAAAGAAAAAAACTCCCTTTAAACAGAACGAAACCTCCGGCAGAACCAGGCTCAGGCAGGGCAGCTGTCTGCCTCAACCAGTCGGGGTGAACCTATTTCTACATGCTGTGTCATTTAAGTTTCCCTACGAATACATTTTTCACATTTTATTGCCATCAGTCATCCTCAAAAATGAAAGCTTTGACCTCAATTGAGTAACATTAAGTTCTTGGTATCATGATGCTAAACTAAGCCTGTTTAACTTTTGCTATAAGTAAGTCCTTTATCAAGCCTGGTGCCCAGACACAAGGCCCTCCTGTCTTGTCAGAGACTTTCTACCTCTGCTGAGTTATTCTCAGGGGCTCGCTGGGGTGGGGTGGAGGTTAAATTTGAGAGGCCCTGTTTTGCACAGAGCACTGGTTGACATTCAGCAGCTCTTCTCTGTGAACTGTACTGTAGCTGAATTGTGGTCGTAGCTTTGGCTCCATATCAGGTTTAGTGAATAGCTCTTCTCAAACCAGGGGCTGAAAAGATCATTGGAACATGCTTGCGGGGGGCTGCATACTGCAGGTTTACCACCTTTGCTTTCCAAAAAAAGAAATGCTTTTTGAACATACCATAAAACAGCTGAAATCCCGACACTTTGGCATCCAGTAAATGCCGAACCATGACAGAGTGTTCATTCATGGTAAACTGTGATTTGAAGCACTTGGACCTGCTAAAATAAACAGTTACATCACCTCAGTCGAACTTCACATGCTTTCTGAAATAGCAAAGAACTCTTATACAATGCTATGTTGAGCGAGCATTCAGCTGGCAGCTTTCACCTATGAGTAAATTTAAGAATGTGTCATCTGATAACTCAGCCACACAGTAATTATTACATGTTTTGATGTATTTTAAGTTACTGTATGGCCTCATTTGACAGTGTCCTGCTTCTGTTAACCTTCATTATCTAAATCTTCTCTTTCGAGAGTCAACATACTTAAAGCAGAGGATTTGTTTTATATAAGTTATGGCTTTTTAAACGTTTTCAAAGAAAATCCCATATATACAGCTATGAAAATAAACTACTAAAGTCTCTTGTGGACAATCTTTGTAAAGATGACAAAGTTTCACATATGTCTTTGGTATTTCTGCAATACAGTGTCTTATTACTTCTTGACCAACATATACATTGCAAAATACACTTAAGATCCTATTTCTATCTTTTCTTTCTTGGGCTTTTTTAAAATTCTGTTTCACACCTGTTTGTACACTTAAACCAGTGCTGCATTCAGTGGTAACTGGGAACTCGGAATTTCCAATCTCCGAATGGGAAAAATCAAGGAGAAGGCCACCAGAAGCCAGATTTCCTACTTGGTAACTCAAGTAGAATTGCTCCGCTTCAACTTCCGCATTCACCCCAAAATAGCACGTACACACTAAAAGATACACAAGTCCAACTTCTGTTCTGAGTTTATTATTTAAAATGTTAGACAACATACATTTTGCAACTTTTTTTGTTTTTTGTTTCTTTAGTTAAGTGAACTACATAAGATAAGATTTTGTTAATCCTGAAACAAATTCATGAATAACATGTCTGCTGACGAGAAAATCAACAAAGCAAACCCATTGTTTTCATCAAGAATGACACAATGACAAGGGCCGACCTCCCACTTCTGAAGTACATCAAATGCAGCATAATTTGTCTGTGATCACCTTGTAACTACTGACAACAAGAAAAAAAAAACATTAGCAGTTAGATTTCTACATGATGCATCACTGCTGATGTACTGGAGAGACTTTAACTAAATCATAGTTTCTTAATGGTTCAATGACCTCAAAAAATGTCAGTAAACAAAGGAAACAGTTGTGGAGTAAGCAAAACAAGATACAATTTATAGTTGGGCTTGTTAGTGCCACTGGATTTCTTTATCATTAAATGACGACCCTTTTCCCTTGTGATACTGTGAAAGAGATTCCATCAGGGGGAGCTCATTGGAAAAACCAATTAGGTTGCTTATTATGGGACGGTGCTTTCAAATGCCAACTCATTCTGGCTGTAACAAGTGTTTGTTGGTAACAGTTTGCACATCACAACCACAACAACATACAAAAGACACTATTGTCTTATTTTTTTCCAAGAAAGACTTCCTTTCTTAGTTAATAGTAATTGATTCCTCAATGTCATTTTAGATTTTTTTTTTTATCCAGTATTTTAGTGTGATGCTAGTGTCTGTATGCCTGATGGCATGCTAATGGTTAAAGCTGTCTTATTTATAGCCATGGATGGTCTCTTCATGTGCACTGGGGCATGAGTTGAAGTTGCTTTGACCTTTAGCATTTCAGTTCCACTCTACTACATGGAATACATGATATATGTCTGCAGCTCTTCGTCTCTGTGCAGATCTTGGATGATACTGTAGAATAGTTGAGGAAAGAAAATAAGTGGTTGAACTCAGGCTCTGTATCTCTGCATCTGTATCTTCGGTGCTGTCTGCTGCCAAAACAAACTGGCAGAGTTAGATGCACATTCTTGCTTAGCTCTGCTCATCCCCTCAAAATGAAGACACTCAGCCCCATATTAAGTTTTGAAATCCCCAGAGGAGGTTGAGGGTTCGGACAAACAGCAGCTATGTGTGTTATTTTAAACTGCAGCAGTCTGCGGTTTCACAGACTTTACAGTCCTGTTCTTTTTAGGAGCCATATGTGAAAGTTCTATTAACAGCCAACATCTCATCTTGTCCCAGAGTCAGTTCAGTAACTTACTATATGACCAGTAGATGAAACAACCCACTGTCAGTAGTCAGTGAGCTTGTGTCATGCTTTTGCTTAGCTTCAGCGCACTGGCAGTCCACTTGCAGATTTGATGATGTGACAGAGGAGATGTCAAATGGGAAAAAAAAGTTATGCTAAGGTTCTATTCAGATATATACTGTAAGTGTAACTGGTGTATGTGACACCAAATGTATCCTTGCAGCCCAAACAGTGTCCAATTCTGTGTTTATGTAAGTCACTGCCATGAGAAAGGCTCTGAATGAGCCAAACTGAGCGAGGCTGAGTGGCTGTCCAGCCCTCCAGTTGAACCCTGAGGAAGTGAGGCAACTTAAGTGCAAACTTTAAAATGAGCGGGAACTCCGAGGGCAATGTTAATGTTCACCACCATCACACAGAGAGAAAATGCTTTAAATGCTTGTGTCTAGTTGGATTATTTATTGTTGACTGGTCATGAATAGAGCTGGGTATTGCTGATATTAGTGCTGCTACTGCACCTGAAAAAAACTTGCTTCATGAATTTCAAAAAATACAGTACATGCATGGGAATCTGGGCCACAAATGCAAGTATGTTGCATGATATACTATATATATGTGTGTAGACCGTGATTGATCTCTAATAGCATTTAACACAGAGCTGTGTTTGAAAAATGCATGTAAATGGGTTATTTGTCTGTATTTTATTATTGTATTAGTGGAGAAGTTAGAAGACAACAAAAGTTACTGTCTTGCTTTTGATGTGCAACTCCACCAGCTATTTATTATATGTTTAAGTGAGGGATTTAATCATTTAGCTGCACTGAGTGACATTAATGTGAAGGATGAAAGCACAAAAGTAGAGCAATCAAACTAGCACTGCCATCTGCTAACAGGCTACATACTGCAGCCTATTGAAAAGCTTCCTGTGTTGCCAAGCAGAATATGAATTTGAACTGCAGAGCATCGGAGGCCAGTGAACAAACAGCAGGCAGTAAATCTTTGTTAGATGAATAGATCTTCACTGGTGCCGATCCATCTGAACATCCTGATCTTTGATATGTTGCAATGACTGGGGAGTAGGGTGTCAATGGTAAAGCACATGTGACTAGACTGTTCTGTACATGATGTCTCTTTCACCTTCTGTGCAGCTACTGTGATCACTATAAATCTACACTGTGCACATGCATACCTTCATACTTTATGAATTAGGAATCCCAGTGAGGCAAGCCACCGCCTGTGTCTTCTAGTACATCTTACATCAAAACAAGCGGTGAAAGACGGAAACCCTGTTGTGTGTTCCGAATGTGTGGGAACATTTCTGTATCTGCTTGTCTGGACTTATATCTTCAGCAGACTGCTGAAGATATAATGTAGACCGATGTGAGCGGAAACGGCAATTAATCTAGTCGTCACAGGTGTGCTCATCGTTTGACTGACACCAAACCTGACTGAGCATTTTGTTGAAGCTGCATTTAGTAAGCTAAGTTAACGGTTGCACCACCACAGCAGAGTTTCTCACAGCATGCACACACACAGATTTATGAAAAATAGATTTACAATTTTGAAAATGGGTATCCAAACAGAACTGCAGGACTGCTTCCAGGAATCTGAATAACTACGAGCCTCATCATCGTCGACATACGAGACTTAACGGACACCAAATGAAAGACTATTGCTGCCTTGTGATGTGGGTTTGCACTGTCTTGCATAAATGAAAAGATACATACATATATATGTTTTTTAACGATCTATGTAAAGATGTACAGTGTTTAAGCTGTAAATTCTTTGTGCTTTCACTGAGTCGAATCACATCTGATATATTTTGCTGAGATTTATTTTTTTTGCTATGTGTCTTCCTAATGATCATGAGTTGATGCATGTTTCTGTGTGCAGGCGGAGACCAAGGTGTTTTGAATGGCTACTTCGGCGACTGGTCAACAGCTGACATCTCAAAGCACCTCCCCTTCATTTACAACCTCAGCAGCATAGCCATCTACACTTACCTTCCAGCTTTCAAGCAGTAAGTGTGTGTGTCTACTCAAGAGTTCATGATTTCTTCAAAAATATATCATAGTTGCTGTGAAATTGCCAAAATCACAGGTCTGTTTTGAACATTTTGCTGCGTTGTTCTGTTTAAGCTTTTGGGGGGTTGTATTATAGCAGTCAGTCAATGTGACGGAAACGTTGTGTATTGGATGCAAACCCAAGATGTAAGCGGATACGGGATCACATGAACACGTAGCCTCATCGTGACATGACATCAGGTTACGAGTGAGTTGAGCCGTAAGATTCCGGCAGCTCAGCTGGAGCGTCCCTCAGCGGACCTCAGCTCGGGGTTGGATGTCCAGCCTGAGCTCCCAACAGCTGATAGCAAAGCTTAAAATAGAGCACTTTATTTAAAGACCTTTTATGTTAGCCTCCAGGACTGGCATTGTGTACCACGTCTTAAGCTCCCCCTCCTATCCTCATCACGCCTCTGCCTCTACAACTCGGACAAACAAATCTCATCAACAAGCTCTTAGAGTTTGGCATTTCCTGGCATCCAAATCAGGACGACAGGGCTGTTAAACATGTCTCTAGTTGTTGCTAGTTGTCAGCAATAGCTTAGAGTCTGGCAAACACAACAAAACAAACCCCACAGGGAGACATTCAGGTTTATTTGTGTGCACATGCAGCTTGCCAATGCTAAATAGACATCCATATCTGTAAGGGCTGTTCTGCAGCCTCAGACATTGCAACAGACTTGAATCAGTATTTTTCTGATTCGGATTTCACAGAAAGATTTATTTAGGAATTTTGTTTCACCATCCGAAGGCAGATTTATAACACTGACAACTTGCTTAAAGTTCTCCAAAACTGCAGTGTTTTTTTAGGGGAAATCATTATAATACTGAAATAAACATGTCCAGTGTGCATCTCACAGAGTTTTTGTTGCTTCTGATTCTCTCCAGTTGGTAATTAATTACGTAATTAATTTTCTTATGTAGCCAATTCACATCTTGTTTCAAAACAAAAGCACATGCATAAAAGAGCTATTGGCTTAAGGGTTGCACTGCTGACTCAAATTTACTATTTTTACATGTCCATTTATGATCATAAAAACAGAGAAAATATTTCATAATAATTCAATAAATTCAACCATAACAAAGTGTTTGTTTCTTCTCTACATTCTAATCCTCATTTATTTTAATTCCTTATTTTAGGTATGGTGGAAATGCTAAGGTGGTCCATTTCCTGGGGAAGACCAAGCCATGGAGTTACACATTTGACCCCAAAGCCAAGCAGATTTCAGGGAGTGTGCATGAGGCCACGTCACATCCCACCTTCCTGATGGACTGGTGGATCCTGTACTCCAGTGCTGTGGTGCCCATGCTGCAGGAGCAGTACGGAGACCAGCCATTCCACTCTGGATGTGTGGAGGTGGGTGAACATTCAATATATTTGATTAATTATACTGCACACAACTTGTGTCAGTCTGTTCCCACAGACAGTTTTGCGTAGACCTTATGCCTGATTTTCCCTTTTTATAATATTTATTTTAATGTTGCATTCACTGGACTAGCTTGTAAAGGAATTAATATGATTTAAGTATGCAAGCAGATGATAACTGAACAGCTTCTCTTCATCTCCAAAGTGTCACATAACCAACTTTTTACAGCTTCCAACTTCACTGACCATCAACATGCTGACCACGATTTCCTGATTATCAGGCTCGACAAAAAACAAGATATTTTAGTAGTTGTAGTGCTTGCATGGCTATTACAGAAATATATATATTGAAATATAGTTGGTTAAATGTAAGTGTTAAGTGTAATTGGTGTAACTCTTTTCTGTGTTCTTATTCATCTCATGAAGTTCCAGTACAGTGACGTGGTCACTTTTGAGAGTGAACAGGTACGGAGAAGACGGTTTGGTTTTTGTAGTTTAGCCCTGAACAACAATTTGTTGGCACCCGGCTTAATGCTACTGCTACTCTTCCTCTAAAATCTGGGCTTTCGTGTGTGTTTGCCTGTGGCCATTAATTTGGAAAGGCAAGTTCGATGCTTTCACAAAGCAGTAAGCTCAAACGGTGTGTTCTGTGCTGCCATTCATTTTCTGTTTGCCTGCGGTTCTCTTCTCTTTGCTCTCAGGGCGAGAGCAGCTCTTCGCTTGCACAGGCACACCAGCCCCTGATGTCCTCAGAAGAACGGAAGCAGAAATGGGAGCAAGGTCAGGCCGACTACATGGGAAGGGACTCGTTTGACAATATCAAGAAAAAGCTTGATGTTTTTCTCAAATAAAGAAGGAATGATGCAGGATATCAAAATAGCACTTGCAGTTTAACAGACTGTCACCACAGGTCTTTCAAGAAAATACTGCACAGCAGATTGCAGTCTTCCTTCCTAGCTGTTTCGCAGCTAGAAATGAGCCGAGTCTTTCCCTCCACCAGCACCATCCCCCCCTCCGTACTCCAAAGACAGTGCAATTTCAATGGAAGAAGAAAAGTAAAATGTCATGAACGGCTTTAATTGTCTATGCAAGATGGTGTTTATTCAGTTTACCCTGCAACAGTTACCTGTTCTGTTACACTGTGAAGAAAATCAAGATAACCTTAATGTGCTTTTTATGGTACTTTTGACATGTCATTGCTCTTTTTGTATGAAGGAGATGGCAACAAAAGTTCAACTGGGCCTTTTGTATTAGTGTGACTAAGATTTGCAGTCACTTACATGTACATTCTTCTTTCTCTTTCTTTTCTTTTTTACTGTGCCATCTCCTAGCAGTCTTCCTAATGTTTTTTTTCCTCAAAAGCTAATTTTTCTCGTTTTTGAATTGAAACAGCCTCTGTTTAACATAGAAATAAGAACATGTTTACAGCGCTTCTAAAGGCCATAGTGTGGCTATATACATGTACACTAGATCCTTAGTGCCTTAGTGTCTTGCTCTCTCTACTGCCACCATCCTATCAGTTCTGGACCTGCAGCTTTTCAGTGGGTGATTTGGTTTTTAACTTTACTTGATCTGGATGTTGGCTGCAACACAAAACCTTTCTTCTGGAAACATTAAAAACGTCATTAAAAGGTCTGGATTTGCTTCAGTGATTTTTCTTCAAAATTTGTAATTCTTGTTGGAACTGATTGTTGACTGATTCAGTGTGTGTGAGTTGTTGTTGTTTTATACATATATTTGGGCATAAAATTTGATTTCCCAAGTGAGTTTTCTCATTCTGTCTGTTTAGGAATTACAGACAAAAAATGTATCCCAGTATAAGTGAAATGAGATTATTCTATGAAATAGTAAATTTACTTTTTTGTGCATATGTTTTCTTTGTGCATAAAAATGTTTAAAAAACAACAACAACAACAACAACAAAACAATAACTAAACTATGGGACAGACCAAAAACAAATTCAGCTCTTGTTTCAGAGAAGTAGGCTACAACTTGACACACTTTTGTAAACTGGAAGACAAGACTTTGTTAAATCAGACTGTGAATGGGCTGTGTTATTTTGTTTCTGTGTACAGTATTATTCCCCAATTACCAGTCTGCTGGATTGAACTTCCTTATACAAGTCCCTTCATTCAGATTCTAATTGGGAAATGTCCTCAAAAACAAAACTGTTCTGAAGCTTTGAAATTTCACTCTCTCTACGAACAAATTTAGACAACAGAAGAAAATAATGGAATAATATTGCAATACAAGTAACAGTAGAGGGCGTGTTAGGTGAGAATTCCAAAAAGCATCTGTAATACAACAACCAGAAATCGAGCTGCACAAGGTAAAACAACAATTAATACAGAAATTAAGAAAAAATCTGAATTTAAAATGTGCAACGTAACACTGCAAACAAACTGACATCATCTGGCAATGATGTCCACAATGTTTCTCAAGAGATCAGTTATCCTAAAGCTTTTTCCCTCCTTTTAAATCCAATGGACAGAAATATAGTGTCAAAAGTAATAAAACATCAGTAGGAGGATACTGAAGAAATATGTTGTTGTGAATATGATATTTTCCCAGAGGACAGGAATTTTATCTGTTTATAATTGTAGTTGGTGTGTGCTTTCAGAAATTAGACCACGCTTTCTGTTTTAGGGACCAAGACATTTTGAGAGCCCAGATAATGAGGAGATTTCATTGCAAAAGTTACTTCAGTAATGAGCACAATCGTAAAATAAATTTAAAATGACTTAAGCGGGAGACATCTGGTCTAGAATTGTGAATGAATTCATTGGAATGATAGAATCTGTGCAAAATCTTAATAGGAATAACTTTTGGGGGGACACAAAGAATAATTCAGATACTGAAATATTTATACTGTCCAAATATGAAAGTCATCGGACACTGACTTTGAATATAAGTACTCTAACAATATTAGCATCATTTCAGGAATGTTCCTCGAGAATCTTCCCACCAGGAGACGATTTAATAATCACTACGTTACTGATGAATGTTCCAATTTAGCACCTTCTTATCCACTTGCAGGATGCATTCCATACATGTGCAGTAGGTCAACCTTTAAGCATTGCATACATGTAGACTATGGAGCCAAACGTGCCACAAACTGCCTCCCTCTTGTGGTAAATGTTTCCTGATCACCACATTTACTGAATTATTAAACCGAGCAGGTTTTGAAAGCAACTGAAAATTACCACAGAATGCATAAAATAAAATTATTTTCCCCGCCCAACGTGCGCCATAGGCCACTGTGCCAAAATTCCCCCATCATGCAGGAGCTGCATTTTATGTTTATATCCCAACCTTGTATAATCTTTGCTCAGCCTATCTTGTGTCCTGATCATTGTGGGATCAGACAGTGTCTACTGAGCAGTTTGACATCTAGCCAGAAGTGCAAAGGAAGAAGTAAAAGTGCAGTGCAACGTAAAATGTCAAGGTGGAATAGCTTTAAGGGCAGCATGAACGTGCAATGATATATACAGTATTGACAGTGCGTGTAAGTATGCAAGTTAGATGAACATCAAAGGCAAGTATATGTAGGAAGAGTATGTACAGTATGATATAGTGTCAACAGAATAAACAGTATGAACAGAGTGGTATGAACATGCCAAGTAGTAAGGAAATAAAATAAGGTGTGCTAGACAAATAACAATACAAAGACAGATAAATGTTAATATAAAGGGTTGGAATAATTACACTATGAGCAGTATACAGTATATATAGTAGATATAAAATACGATCTTATGTGATTCTAAAGTTCAGCATGCAAATGAATCATATGCAAACACTTGGTTCCAAAGGCCTAAATGGTTAGACACTACTTACTGTTTCACTTTAGATATTTATTTGATAATTTTGATTTATTATATATATTTTAGCACATTTTTATTCATATATATATATTTATTTTTAAAGTTATTTTCTTTTTTTTTAAACATTTTATTGTGCATTTTGTATCTTCAAATATTTTTCTATTATGTTTATTTTATATTTTATGTTTTTCTATTGTGTTGGTGGTCACTTTACTCTTTGTGCTTGCTACAGTCACAACAGAATTTCCCCTTGGGGATCAATAAAGAATATCTATTCTATTGTATTCTAATCTATATTTTTCCAGCAGTTTACGTGCCATTTAAGTTAAAATGCCCCTTTTTACGGCTTCCCCAGCTGCAACAACATGCGACAACAGAGAACATCGTAAAACAGCGTCTTAACAGTGTAAATGTCGCAATTTTTGCCATTTTGATTTGTTTTGGGTTTTGTTTTTTTTTTTTTTTAATAAAAGTGTTTGACAAGTTACGGTTTCTAGTCGTTATGGTATTTGACCGAATACACCAACTGAGCATGCGCACTAGCGGCATTGTCCGTAGGGACCATATACTGTATGGTGGGGACTCGGAATGCGTCCAGTTGACGAAATTTACGTCACTCGGAGCCGAACCGAGCCGGACGGACCCGAACGTTCTCGCGGGCACATAACGTACAAACACAAGCCTCCTACGGTTTAGTTTTAGCGAAACAAATAATATAAAGCGGGCGAGTTAACTGAAAACACCGTTGTAATCTACTTAACGGTTATTTTCTCTTAAATTATTCAACGTTTCTTCGGCTTTCGCGCTGCTGCGGAACAGGGGGCGTGCCGTGACCCCTCTCCATGGGTGATGTAGACCGCTAAGTCAGGAAAGTAAACACACCGTTCCGCCAAGATGGCCCCTCTGTCCGTGTTCCGAGTGGCTCTCCTGGTGTCATTTTCCGTGTTCCTGACCGTGGTGTTGGGCTTCGGGCTGCCTGCTCTGCTGAACGCGGCCATGAGGATGTTGGGTTTACCGGAGACCAGCGTGACCGAGTGCATAGTTGTGCTCTATGCAGTTTTTGTGCTGTACGTTGCGACGCCTCGAATTCCCAGAGGACTGGTGGAGGTAATGTTCCAGTGTGGTGTGTTACATCCAACACGGAAATGAGCTGTTTTCCTTGTGTGTGAGCTTGTAACACATCTATTAGTTATACAAATATAACGGCAACGTTCACATATGCCACACAGAACCCTGATGTGGAACTGAGAGGCTCGTAACTCACAAAATCCCATAGAAGAAAGGCTACAGTTATGTTGAATAAGGCGTTTGTTAAGCATTAGCATTACAAGTATAGTTGTAAATAGTGAAATGATGCTGTTTTGTACTAATAACTCTACTGGTGTCCTATTTTATTATACATTTCATGATACGTAGGCAAGGCAATGTGTGTTTTTAATCATCCCTGGCGTTTTTTTGTACACATAAGGTGCTGTAAACTCATGCAAGTCTTTCAGTATGTGCTTGTATTTAAAGTGTTTCTTGGTTAAAATGACAAAATCTTGTTATGTTGTGCCCCTGTGTGTAGGTCAAAGGGAAAGCTGTGTTCATTACAGGCTGTGACACTGGCTTCGGTAATGCACTTGCCAAACATCTGCACAAGCTTGGCTTCACAGTCTTTGCTGGGTGTTTTCTTAAGGTAAGGTTAAAATATAATTCATCTGTTAATAGCAGCACTGTGGCATCTTGATGGGGATGTGTAGTTCCTGAATTCATGGAAAGCAAAAGGGGCGACACTTTGGCAAAAATGTCAAAATCCTGCAAAGATTAGTCTTATGTACAGTAAAGAGGCGCACCTTTCCAAAAACACTGCAGTCCTACACATCAGCTGTGCAAATGCCAAAGTCTCTACTAAATTTGTTCTGACGTGGCACTCAGTCAATTCCCCAATCAGCCTAGAGCCTAAGGCCTGAAGAAGACAAGTTTTGTCCTGTCAAGTCTATAACTACACCCACTCTGTGCTGATCTCCTTGCATGTTGGTTCCAAATGTAATGTAAATGGTTGACACTTTTCCCATGAGATGCAGTGCATTTTAGCAGGTGCAGCCCTAATAAATCAGTAACCACCAGCTTAGTTTTTTTTAGCTCACCCTGACTTCTCACCTTGTATGAAACTGAATAAAATGCAAGATTCATTATCAGTGCATATTTTATAGCTTTGAGATTAAATTAAATATTAATATAATGACTTACTGACGTCACCCTTGCAGGATAAAGATGGAGAAGGTGCGAAGGAGCTTGAGGAATTTCACTCAGATCGCATGAAGGTGGTCCAGCTGGACGTCTGCAGTGAAGAGCAGGTGAACAAGGCCGTGGAATTTATTAAGGACAACTTGGAGGACTCAGAAAGAGGTAAATGACTCTATAATGCATCAGAGCTGAGACACAGACTGCACTCTGACCTTCTGTCGTGTCCGTGATTCAGGTCTGTGGGCTGTGGTGAACAACGCCGGTGTGGCAACGTTTGGAGAAGTAGAATTCACCTCCATGGACACCTACAAACAGGTGTCAGAGGTAAACCTGTGGGGCACCATCAGGGTCACCAAAGCTGTTCTGCCGTTAATCCGCAGGGCGAAAGGTAAGAAAAAAAAAAATCACACTGTAGATTAGATATTATTACTCTGTGACATATAAACACGGCTCAGTTAAATTATGTCCAAAGTGACAATACCAAAGTGCAAAAATCTGAGAGGGATACGCACCATGGATTCTACAAGGCTTCATTTTGCTCAAGTTTCTTTGTGGAGGATTATAAGCATTGTTCGAATTCCGGTCTGAAAGAAAACAGTGCAGCCGAACAATAAGTTGTGTCCCGTGATTTCTACAAAGAATGCTAAAAATGCAAACAAAGCCTGACATTGAAAGAAAAACCCCTTCCCCATAAGGTAAAATTAAACTTTTGACATTATGAGAACATTTCTAGCGAACATATCTGAACATGGTTACAAGTAAAGAAAGTAACAAAAATGTCAATGTAAAAAAAGTGTAAAATGAAAAGAATATATTTTACAGTAATGATAAATTGGCAATTGGCTGTTTTTATGTGACATTTGAAAGAAAACATGACACCAGTGGTTTGAACTGTGACTGGTAATTCATTCAATAACCTTTAAAATGGAACAACAAGTGAGTAGATGAGTTGTTCATTTACTAGTTAAGATATCCAAATGTCACAGTAGTTGTCAGTAAACAAACTTACCAGACAGTAGGCAACTGGAGAGCGGTGTGGTGCAAGAAACAGTGATGTAGTTAAATTATTTGCTCATCTAAGCAAAGGTCCCAACCAGGATTTTGTTAAGAATGTTGCTAAAGACAGTTGAACTCTGGACTCTGCACCAGAGGCTTAATTTTGAATTTTATTTAACTGTAATCCTTTCATCATCCACTGTAAGAGTTGTTAAAAGACTGGTATCCTCAGAGCGTTGGTTGGACATTATTATAAAATCCTGAGTGTATTTCTGCTGCCTTTATATCTCTTGACTGCAGGTCGTGTTGTGAACCTGGCCAGTATGTACGGGAGGATGGGAAATGCGATGCGATCACCGTACTGTGTGTCTAAATATGGTGTGGAAGCTTTTTCTGACTGCCTTCGCTACGAGATGAAGACTTGGGGAGTGAAAGTGTCCATAATCGAACCGGGGAACTTCATCGTGGCCACTGGCATCCTGACCCGTGACATTGTGGCCTCCACGGCCAACAAGCTGTGGAACGAGGCGCCTTCCGACGTGAAGGAGGATTATGGGAAAACCCACTTTGAGCAGCACATGGCCCTGATGCGCTCTTATTGCAACAGCGGACAGAGAGATGTGGCGCCTGTTCTGGACGACATCACCGACGCCGTCATGTCCAAGCGTCCCTACACGAGATACAACCCCATAGAGCCACACTGGTGGATCAGAGCGCAGGTGATGACACATCTGCCGGCCGCCATATCCGACCTTCTATACTTCTAAAAGAGAAGCCGTTCCTCTACTAGCTCCGTCTGTCTCACACTCAGATCACATAGCAGTAAATTCTTCAACTGTGTAGCGTTACGTGGATCTACAGACTTACCCTGAAGAGGGCTCTCTGCTATGTATTCCTCAGCACTTGAAATCATTCACTGATCAAGCCTTAAAACTTAATGGTTTTTTAAACTGTAAGTAAATTATTGCACTTTGCTTTTCATACGTCTGGCAAGAACCATAACTTTATCTATACAGATATATTCTCTGATAAGTAGTAACTACTTTGTGTTTGATATAAGCAGGGTTATGTCACAGCTATAAAAACTTCATTATCTTTTTGAAAAGTTTGTGCTTGTCCTCTTCTATCTTGTGTTTTTATATGATATTTGTAACGTTTTTGCCTTGTTGGAATCTTCCGGGGACCACTTGGTATGAGGCTGGTTCAGCTTGAGAAGGCTCCCGCTGTTCTGTTGTGGCCGACGCCGGAACAAACCAAGGTCAGCTACTGTAACACCATGGTGAGATCTGGCTGGACCCGCCACACAGTTACATAACAACAACACAAGCCCACTTTGTCTCGCATGCTCCGTGAGATCCTGCGTGCAACTCTGAGCTCTGATGATGTGATTAATGGGCATGCTCGAACAAAAATGTTGTCCCTCCTTCCCTCCCTCCGTTTCCCTCTTTGCTGGCACAATATTTTGTATATAGAACAATGCAAATGAATAGAGCATTTTATTTTAAAATATTACAATCACAGTATCATTTTTCAAGAATGATTTGAAATAAAGTGACCAAAATATTACTGTGTTTTGTGTAAAGTGTCATTTGAGATCCACCTGGGTGGTGAAAGTAAATGTAGTTTTACAAATGACCACCAGGTGGCGCACATGCATCGCACAAAATTACCACACCTATCCTCATGCATGAATTGTGCTGCCATCAGACAATTTCAACATTGCAATTTAAGCTGTATCATACTGACATTAGAGCAAAGCTATTACACAAGCAAAAAACATCTAGTTTTTTATGACTTGTAGACAATATTGCAATATTTTCCAATTCAGTAAAATACTGCTTTAAGAAAGAACATAATGACAAAGTGGAAGTACCAATGTTAACGTATTTGAACTTCGCTTCAGTTAAAAACAACAGACATTATCCTTTTTATGCCGTTTATTACGTCTTTTGAACACTCTAATAAACTCTTCTAAATTATTACACCTGAAGACGATCATCTCCCCTCCATAAAAACAGTATTAAGAGCATGACATTAAATTTTCACAGCACTGCCTTTTATCATTCCACAGCATGAATCGGTTTTCTTCACTCTCTCATACAGAAAAAAGCTTTGTGAGACAAAGAACACCACAGAAATGTAAGCAGCACAAAAGCACCAAAGTTAAACACGGCCCACTTGAGCGGAATATTATCAATGAAATCTAAAGGTGAAGACTCAAGAATATCTCAGGCTTGTGCAGTCAAGAAAGCCAAGTTTCCACTGCGGTGTAGTTCTTGATCATTGATGACAATCTCTTGATAATATCGGTCACAACTGACATCCGTGTCTTTTTATGCAGATTGAAAACCATTTCTGTACAGCTACAAGGCTCTGCTCATGCGGCCTCCATTGTTGTAAAATGAAAAAGATCCCAGTAACAATATCTATGCAGGGAGATACTGTAGTTCTGTATTTGAATATCAAGTAAAACATTTAAGTATTGAGGAGTTTTTTTTTTTTTTTTTTTTTACATATTTAAGTGGCTAAACTGCAAAAGTGAATGTCTTACACTAGTTTTACATACAGACATAAAAAACTATATCCTTAGAAACCTTGACGGTTTCTTCACAACCAACAATATGTGATACCGTTACTTGAGGTGCTCATACATGAGATTCAGGTTATGATTACATCACACCTGGGGTTATGTTTCTGAATGAACATCAGCACATATTTTTATACTGTACATGTAGGCATTCACTGTTCACTTAAGAAGTTATACTTGATGAAATCTGCTATGGTAAGGTCACTTGAAACTACACACAATAACAACTAACGGGCATTTTATGCATGACGAGAAAAAAAAAACGAACAAAATTGCCAGCCTACATCAAAGTGAGCGCTTAATGAGGAAATACCCTTCCCTATGAGGATGTTTTCAGACATCCCAACAGGTCGCTCACTAATCACTCAACTGACGCACATGCAAAGCTTTAACCAAATGGCGCACAGTGGTGACAAGAGCAGTGGGAAGCACAGGACAGAAAGAAAAAAAAACAGGACACTAAACCTTTGGTTGACAAAAAGCTGTGAAGGCACATTAAAATCTCCTCCTAAATCCTTCAAACTGGGGCACATGGCGTTGGCGTTTGTCACTTTAATGCTGCGTAATAGCGCAGATGCTGTAGAACTGGAAGTCAGGGAGGAAATTTTGCCCAGAAAAAAGAAAAAGAGTTGCTGATCACAGCTGATTACAAATGTAAGCAAACATTATCACATAACGTGTCAGCAAAATGGCAACAATGCAACAGAGAGGGATTTGGGTGTAATAAGTGACAGGATTTGTTAAACCCAAACACTAATCTGGTGAATGAAAAATGAAGGGAACACAGGCACTGGTGTCCAACGCAACTTGAAATGACGGTAAAATTGAAATTTATAGATTCGGCACCCACATTTACCAAAAATCACTAAAGCCATGCTAATAAACAAACCTGCGATTTACTCGTTCAACCATGTGTTTCTGTTAAATATTTCTGTCAGATGCTTTTTAATGCTGGAATGTTGTTTTTGTACTGCTTAATAAGATGCAGTCTTACATATCAAGTGGTACTGGTAGGGTAAAATTAGCACTTGGCCTTTGAACCCATCATAAATCCAACTGAAAGGTAATTGTTTCACTGTTCACAAATCATCTTGTACAGCTGCAAAAGAGAGGAAACAGTCTTCACACAGCTTTTTCATGAGTAGGTGTCAATCACATGGGGAATGGAGGGGAAAAAAGAGGTTCACACCCATGTCTGTGCTCTTTCATGACAGTTTTTTTTTTTTTTTAAATCATGCTTGGATTAACCAGACCTTAAAAGCCCTTCTAAATCAATCCCATGTAAAATCCTTTTTATTCTCTATGATACATCAGCATTGGCCTCTGTTCATGTCCCTGCTTTTATATGACTAGGCGTGGTATTCCAGATACTCTTATCCAGTGGAACAGATCCTCCAAAGTCCTCCCTAGTTCCTAATTTACTGCTTTTATTTATTTAATGTCCATTTTCCCCCTTTCCTCCTCTGTGAAATCCCCTCTTCCTCCCTCTCTCTCTCCCTGTTTTTCTGTGCTCGGGTCCAACTGGCCACAGCTGGAGAACTCATCATCGCAGGCATCGTGATCATCATCATCTCCCTGAGCCCACTGCCGGAGCGGCTCCCTGCCAACGCTGCTGCAGCTCTGATTGCAAGCAATAGCAACTAGCTGCCCCTCGCCATTCAAACACTACTTGGTCCACTTTCGCTCAACAGATAGCCTTTCACTGGAGACCTTTACTGTAAATATAAACCATGTGTGCGGCTGAAAACATTTAGATGCACCGTTTTCTGACTTGACATCGGCCAAACTTGCTCCTCGATATATTAAGTCATGGAAATAAAAGCCCAAATATCAAAGAGAACGCTCATTTAGGCCGGTTGCTTTCTTCACTCCTTAGCCATAAGGAGTTGTTTTTCAGAAAAATCCCTTGTGCCTGCTTAAGGAAGAGGGCGTCTCCTAGCATGATGTATATGCTGTGCAACCACACAAACACGACCCCTGGGCGACCCCTTAACTCCTCCATTCCCTCCAGTGATCACTAATTCAGGAGCGGTGACATCATCCTGTGGACTGGCCCGCCATTTCCCCTCCGAGCTCCACAGAGCTGTTTGTTTGGAAGCTGCACCGTTGTCGGCGTATATCCCCTCCCTCACCCCACCTCGCTGCCCTCCATCCTGAGAATCGTCCCCTTTGGCAACACTGGGAAGACGCATCAGCAAGTCTCAGACGAGGAGGGAAAAAGATACTTTCTGACTCCTTGCATGACCTCCACATGCACAAATAAAATCCCCGCATCGCCCACGTGGGCAGATAGTCTCTCGTTTGGGAGATACAAAGAAGGTGTTAGGACACTATTCGGTTTGCGTGCATCCATGCAAAGTCATGGGATTCGGAGCCCCGACTGTCTTTGTAACATTCACATGATGTGGATACAGCAATATGTGAGACAAGCAGTTCTGTTGTACAAAAAGCAAGATGAATATCTAGTTTGACCTTGCACAAGAAGAGGAACCCTCCAGATCCTCGACAAAACAGATGCACAGTGCGATATTCCAATCTCTACAACATCGATCCTAACAGAAGTGTATCGATAAATATATTTTGGTCACTTAATTTTTATTCATGATTAGCAGAAGTTGTGGCTTAGTGTGTCCACAACCACGAAGAAAGCGTCAAGACAGACGACACAAAAAAAGAAAAGTAGATCTCCAGGCTCTGAATTTGCTAACATCTGGGGAAAAAAAATGCCTCAGTCAGGTGGTTGTGGTGTATTGTATACAGTTAAAAATCACATTTTTAAAAGAAACTGTTAAAAAGATTATATATTATCAACAAAAAAAAAGAAAACTAAATGCAACTCTAATAGATATCAAGGTGGAAATACATGGCAATGCCTATAACCTAACACATCTGGATAATTTAAAATAGGCGACCAAGAAGTCTGTAGTCAACTCTCAGGAGTCCATAGTCTTTTTGTCTCCCCCCTCCACGTCTCTCCCATGCTTTTTCCATACCTCCTCTTGGAATGCTCACAAATCGGGCATTTAAGTCCTGATGATGTGTTAAGTCTTCAGGCTTGGAGCTGAAATGTTAGTGTGTGTTCTGGTGTAAGTATCTGTATTATATATTGATGCCATTAACAATGTGTAGGTGTGTGTGAGTGCATGTGTGTGTGAGAGAGATGGATCAGGAGGCAGCCAGGGCCTTGATCAGGTACAGTTTGTCTCCCTGCTCACTGGTGAAGATGGGGGCCTTTTTGTAGTGTTCAACAAGCTCTTCCATAGAGTTGAACTTGCGCTGTCCAATGCAGTAAAGGTTTTCCTTCAGCTGCACTTTGAAATGCTTGTTCTTGCTCTGCGCCTTCAGGGAGATGGAGAAGTCGTTTGGCTGAAAAGGAAAGAGAAAACTTGGGTTACTGACAGGATTTCAAAGTAACTACAGAGAAAAGGTGACAAATAAACGGTTGTTTCAGGAGCAGGTTTAGGCTACTGACTGATGACTCGCTGTCTCGGATGAGGAAGTCTCCCTCTGTGCCTCTCTGATTAAGGGCCACCTCCGCTTGGTGGCGCGTCACCTTTCCGTAGTACCACTCTTTCCCCGCAAAACGCCCACTGCCTGAGGGCGAGATGTAGTCACAGTCAGGTGTGGGCGGCCCAGCAGGCCCTGCTGTGGGTTTATTGGAGGCGGAGTCCAGCACAGTGACGTAGTTCTTAGGCACCAAGCCCAGCTGTCCATCCGCTTTGCGGCACTTCCACCACTCCGGGTCGTTCTCGGGCTTCTCCACGACCTCCATTACCTCGCCCTTCTCAAAGTTTAGTTCCTCGTCGTTGCCTGAGCTGAAAGGGTAGAGTGCCTGAACCGTGTGCAGCACTCTGTTTCCATTCGTAGTGCTGTTCACCACGGCGGCTAGCTTCTCTGTTAGCGATCCGGCCGGGTCACCGAGCCCGCCCATGCCCCCTCCCCCCGCCGTCCCGTCCACGTCCTCCGTCACGTAGTTGGACGGGAACCAGCCAGAGCGTCCGTTGTAGCTTCCGCGCCACCAGCCGTCACTGCACTTCTCCATCACCACCACCCGCGTGCCCTTCACCAAAGACAGCTCGTCCTCACGCTCCGCTGTGTAGCTGAACTTGACCAGGGCGGGCAGGTTGAGGTCATAGAGTCTCTCACCGTTATCTGCATACATATCTGTGTCGGCGTTGGAGGCTGTGTCTCTCATCCCCCCTTTTCTGCTCTTCACCTTCCCAATTCCTGGAAGAAAATAATTAAGGAAAGATGTTAAGATTTGCAGAGATCATGACTGTCGTTTGCACTAAAGTGAAGTCCAGGAGACTGACATCATTGAAACAGCAGGCACAGATGCCTTTTTGTGTAAATTAGACCTTAGAAGTTTACTAAAACACAAGTCCCTTTCTTCACACCCTTCCACTGATGCGGAACAAGTCTCAACAGACGAACAAAAACCACACACACACATTATAAAACACCTCTAAAAAATTTAAAGGAGGAAAAAAAAAATCCCAGACAAATACCAGGGAGCAATAATAAGCATTATGGGCTGTTCTGAAATACAGTAAGGGTGGGTAAGCAGGGCTAAATATCATTCCTTTTCCACATTACAGTGCCTAAACTCCCCCCCAAACACTCCAAATCCAAATACATTCTTGGGGATTAAGCCTAGGTGCTGAGGAAACAAAAAGCAATGCTGGCGTGGTGAAAAAAAGCGCGAGTGGGATGAACACTTGTTTTGGCATGGGCCAATAAATCCTGTGGAAACTTAAGAAGTACTTCCAGTACTGCCACCTAACATTGAAATTAGCAACAGTCTACATTTGTCTTGAACCCTGGAGGCCGAGATGTTTTGTCACATTTCATTGTTGCTAATCACACCGTACTAATCACCTCAGCTGCTCCAACACCTGCAGCTTTGCTTGCACTGCAGCTTTATAAAAAACTCCATCACACTTCTGTCAACACTCTTTATAGTACTCAATCCTCCCCTTCGTGCGCACCAACTCTCCACTCCCTGTTTCCTCCCAACCCAATCACTTTCCAAGCACCCCACTGTGCTCACCCTTTGACTTCACTGTAATGTGGGGATGATTAAGAGCATATTTATCAAGACTTTATCAACTGTGGGTAAGCAGAAAAGCTTTTCTATTCCGTTCGCTGGCAACTTGGGAGACACACACACACACACACATACATGAGTGACCACTGGCAAAAGGGTGGATTTCAGCATGCAACCAGTCAGCATCTTGCTGCTGAACAACTCTCAGGCTAACAGTGGAAGGATTACCATGCCCTTGAGCCGTTTCCTGGGTTGTGGAGCCTTGAGGCCAAGCTCTAGAGGGCCTGTGGTCATCGTCTTGCTGGGCAAGAATTTCCACTTGGCAGCCTGACATGCTAACGGTTGTAAGAAACACATGCGTAGAGTAGAAAGCAGCTCTATTACTGAGTCTGACCTATCCATACATTACTTTCTTGTGTGGAAAGCAAGGGTTAAACATTTTCCTACTTCTTGCAAAGCTACTATTACAATACTGTAATCATCCCAAGTCTACTGATGATGCAGGCCAGACTATTGCTAAGACTAACCAGACGCTGATATCAGACACAATGAGCAGACTAAAGTACAGACCCTATTTCTGATTACGTTTGCAGAGCGATTGCTTGCATAATCAGAAGACAGCTGGGTGAAATTATACAGTAAAGCAGGGTGTAGTCTCCAGGACAGAGTGGGGACTGTGACTAATGTGTCACAATACCGTACTGAATATGCTTTACCACAGATAAATTCTAACTGAAAGGTGTCTCTGACTCAAGGAGTGCAGACAAATTTCACGGTAGCGCTGAGAGTCCAACGTCAAATTGCTTCCAGGTAGACCCTGTTATTAGTCACACCACTGTACATAACTACAGACTCCAGACAGGGTGTTAAGAGCTGATGTCTGTAGGTGGAGGTTAGGTACTGCACAGATGCTAGTTATGCATCTGTGCAGTCTTCATAACTCCAAGAAAGAACTGCAAAAACACAAGACCAACATGGACATTTTGAGAAAAAAAAAAAAAAGGAAAAGATTGATGGGATATGTGTTTTTATCCTCATAACAGCATGACACTCACAAAATCTTGATCCACAAGAGCTGAAATATAACACGTGAATTCTGAAAAGAAAAAAAAATGTGATCACGCAGGTGCAAGCTCCAGGATGCGTCTTTGCACAGTTGGAAATGACCTAGTTAGCTCCAATCAAAGGTTAGGAGTCAACTTTGTATAAATAAAGTATCTCTGAGATCCAGCTGAGAACAGAGACAACTGAGAGTTTATATTTTATCTCTCTGGCCAGGTAACACAACCCTTATCAGTGTCCCTGTCACAGGGTTTTTTATTTACTGCTTCCTGCTACACATGGACTTTGCATTAAAAAAGCAGAGCCGCTACATTTGACTAGATGCTCAATCTGTACCAAGGCAATAACAGGAGGGTGGGATTTGCCTATAGGTGGTTGATACTAGAAGAGAAGATAAGGGGTTGTTATTGAGGGCATCTGCTTCTCTAAGGGCCCCATCTGTCCTGCTGTTGTAGGTTAATTATAAGAATTCACATGTGTGGCTGTGTAGGAGAACTGGGACTTTGTGCTTCCTTTTTACAGGTTAGCAGAGGCTCTTATCTTTTAAAACCAAACACACAGAATGGAAATGCTTAGAGTAATGCCAGACTAAACTTTAAGTGGTCTGTATACACTGCAAACATCCGTGCTGCAAATGTAAAGACAGACCAGTCGCTTTTTTTTCCCCACAAGGTGTGCACGACTCTTTTACTTAGACACGTGTCATAGTGTCTACAATGTGTTTAAATTTACCTACTAGTAAACGGGGAATGACTGCTTTGAATCAGACAAGGCTTTTCCTTCAGAGTCTTCACAACTTTATACCTTACAGACTCTCCTGTAATCTGTAATGTTAACTTACCCATATTATAAGCTCACAGCACTGTACTGGGTCCAAAAACTGAGGACACAACAATCACAAAATAAAAACCGTCTTGTTTTGCCCAGACCCTATGCCATATGTGCATTGCAAATGTAGCCAGAAAAAAGAAACAAAAAAAAACCATTCTCATTAGTCAGAATATGTTACATATTCCTTGCCAAAGCGTAAAGTTCCTGCATTCAAAGGTGGACATGGCTGTATTCTGCTCAACCAACAGTAACTGATTTTGACGAGTATTTCCATGATATTCTGCCAGGTTTGTGGATTCAAGGGACCTCTGGGCACAATCACTAGGCCTTTAAACATGCATATGTGGAGTATTTTCTAACATGTAGAACTTCCAGATAACCTTGGCATTTATTTATTTTTTAGTGCATTTTTTGAGAAGTAATGTCAGCATATAAAGTGACTGTTGCAGTCCGAGGTCAGGAACTTCAAACCGGACCGATTCCTGCTGTGATGAAGATATCGCTGGATTATGTGCTGAGCTAAGCTGGGAATCTTAAATAATCTGAACAGTAGCCCACTGTACAGTTCAATACTGACACCTTTACCGCAACATGATAAAGAGGTATAAGCATAATCACTCAGCTGCAAACAAGTAGCTAATAGAAATAAGCTCATTTTGGGCCTAATATTGCACTGTGAAGAAAACAAGTGGAAATAACATAGCATTTTGCATTTGGTTTCACCTACAGTTAAAATAGCAGAGAAAAGGAATAAAACTAAAAATAAACTCCATTCTGGTCACACTGATAACAGCTTCCCCAACTCCTCCCAAGCTGGGAGAAGACTCTTCCTCTCAGTGTCGATACTTGCTTTCTCTAGCCTAAATTCACTTGAAATTCTGTCAACTACACGTTTGCAAGCATATGTGCATTTTGGGTATTTCTAACTTCCCCTGAAACTCACAAACATCTTGCTGCTCTGCCGCTACCCGTGAAAAGCTTACAATAGAAATTATTAAGTACTGTGCACTGGAAATTTTTCTCTCTTTCGACGTCACGTGCTTTTTCCTGCGTATTTCCTGCAAGACGGATGCAGAGGAAGGAAATCGTATTGCATCAGATGGCGGTAAATCAACGCAAACAATGACAAAGACCTTAACACGAAGATGTTAAACCGTTCTGGAAAAGTCACTGTGTGTGTACAGACGAGGTACAGCAGCAGGAGGAGAAGAAAGTGCTGGGGAGGTTGTGCGGCTACCAGTGACAGACAGGAACTAGTTTTGTTTTTTAACTCTGGTCTCAGTACGTTGGCTGGCTGTCCATTGTCTGCTAGGGCCCTTTCGACCTCTTGGCTTCCCTCCATTCCAGGGCTCTTCCTCTGTGGACGACAACACCCCGCGTCAGGCTGTCTGACAGTGCCAGAACATCCCCCTGCTTTGACACGGCACACACTTGCTTCTAGTCTAGATTTCAAAACAGCCCTGACCACTTCTCCGTGGCAAATTACCATCATATCCTAAATTGTATTTCTGGTAAGTTCGCCTGAACTAATATGTAGCAAAATTGATGTCATTTGGTATCAGACTCTATACGTTGACAGCAGCCCTGACAACAATGTGTCACCAGACAAGTAATGCAAAACAGCAACCCTCAACCATATGGTCTGGCATGAGACATGTACAACGTAATGACAGCATGTTCAGTCAGAAACAGTGAGTCAAACAAACAAAAAAGGAACGCACACGACACTGAGTTGGAGTATTTGCAGTGCTGTTGGCTGGGACTACCTTTCATGACTACAGCTTCAATCAAGCTGCTAACATGGTTGACTGATAGCTGTGCAGGAAATGCGTAAAGTTCTTTCAACTTCAGCCATCTGAGACATCAAAAGCAGGCAGCCATCGATCTCTGAGACGAAGCAAAGTTCAGGGAGAAGCACAGCTTTCCTTGTTTTTTCTTACAGCCGTAGACAGTGCAGTGTTACTGTCAAGAACTACAACAAGGAGAGCCCTTCCTGATAGCAGAACAAATAGGCGGTTGTATTAGATCCTAGTTATTAACCTACTAGTTGTGCTTTTGTGTACATCTACATCACCGCTGCAACACAGACATTATTAGCTCATTTTCGAACTACACCCATCACATTTCTATCAAATCAAGTATTTTGAGGGAGTACTTTTTCAACTTTTTTTCATTTGACCTACTTTTTCGTAACCTCTTCTCTTGTGACCCAAATCTAGATTTTTTTGTCATTAAAGCACACTTTGATAAATGGCTGCGGTTCTCCTCATTCAATACAACACCTCAGTTCAATAACAATAGATTTCCATGTTATTTGGGTGCACCAGAAAAGCAAGACCTATCATGACACAGATATGTAAATAATAATAGATATTGGTAGACAGGTGTGAGAATTAAAGATAAGTATTACTGGGAGATAACAGTCACGTTCGAGTAAATGAAATGCATTAACAAAAATTTTATACCATAGCTAAGTTTCAGGGACAGATATCAAAATGATGACTTCACTTTGAGAACTGTCAGCACACTTTTCAACCAAACTTTTCCTATCTAACAGAAGAAACCAAACCTAATCAACACAGTCAAAATTCAAGCTACTATAAGTGAAATCTGGCTCAATAAAAAGGCAAATTCTACTACCATGGCTTTCCCAGTCATCAAATAGGTAAACTTCATTAGATTTAACCGCAAACAAGACAATTAAGTATTAATCAATTACTCAAAAACACTATTCTGATAATCCAGTAACTGTAACTTAAAAAAAAAAGTCAAAAATGTAGTTTCCACTTTGTTGTTGCTTTTGAGTTTTGAACTACTACTCTGATAAAATGAAAGACTTTAAGATGTGACCTTTGTTTTTTACTATTTGCTCATATTCTACGGACCAAACAGTTCATCTGTATATTATCTACTAATAAAAAGGGATCATCTGCAGCCCGACAGACCATAAAATTCAATAGCCAAGGGGAGCTGTAGATGTTTATGCTGCTCTCTACCAACATGTTTACAGTGCTGGCTACACTTCAACAAGCCCAGACCACTACTCACTTCCTTTTAAGTAACTTAGGAAAAGCTTAAGTGAAGAAGAGACAAGGGAAAAAAAACAGCTGACATCTTCACAGGAGAAAAACATCTTTGGCCAAAGTGACGTTGACAACTCCCCCGCCAATCTCTTAATTATGATTATGTCTTTTGCTTTCGTGGTCAAAAAACAGTGACCAGTGGTTTGGAGAAAAGAAGCAGGAGTTGGAAATGAGGGAGTGAGTGATGTTGACTGCCAGAAAGTCCAACAGACAGACCCCGCACAATGATTCAACTTCCTTCTAACTTCTCACTTCCTCTCTGGCTTGCACTTCTCCTAAGCTCAGAGAGAAATGTGGCTCAAATTAGAGTTTCCGCTCGCTGGGGAGGCTGAGAAACAGGAAAACAGAGGGAGGGGAGAAAGAGAGAGGAGTCTAACAGCTCTCAGTTTACACAAGCAAAGCGTTTGTTAGCTCATCTCTATGTTCTTCATCTCTTAACACTCTCTGGATACTTCAGACTGCAAGCACACCAGTCAGCAGACACACACACATTCACAAGTAGGGAAGATAGACAGAGACAGGAGATACCACTCAACAGCTACAAGGTGAGATTACAGCGAGAGTGTGCACCGGGCCTTTTGAAAAAGAGCGTCGGTGTGGCTGTAAAGTATCCACGACCCACGGAGCTGCCTGGGTACTGACATTCCTCTGATAACCGAGTGAGGTGCAGGAGATGGGAGCCCGGGTCCCATCAATCAGCAAAGACCCCTTCCTCCTCTTAGCACAATGACTACAGTGTTCTACATGAGCACCCCGCGTCCCTTCAACTGTAGCTCATGACTGGCGGTGGGGTGGAGTGGTGGGGGTGACCCTCCCAGAACGAGTGAGCTCGCCCTGAGGGTAGCATAAAAGAAAACAGACACTGGCTATGTCTTGAGATATTCCTCAACAGGGTGGAGAGAGGGGTCTTCAAGCATGATAATGTAATCCACTAAGTTGAAGCCCACTCACTAAGACAAATACTCGAGGAAAAGTAGAGCAGGAATACTGTGTGTGTGTGTGTGTCTGTACATATGAGTGTGTTTAAAAGAAAGAGACAGCGAAGGATTGCTGAGGCAATTACAGGCTTCAGCACAGCAGAAGGCTTTTCAAAAGCATATCCACCCAGTCCTTGCAGCCGCTCACACAGACACAGCCTCAAAAGCTGTTAAGACACCCTCTCACCCCTCTCCCTGCCAGCAGAACATGTTAGCACAAAAATCAGGTTCCGCCTGCTCCAAATATGACACATTCATTTGGCTACCTTGAAGCTAAAAGTGTCTTACGAACAAAGTGAGAAATTAGAAAGGGAAGATGAAAAAAAAACTAACAACCGCTCTTGCACAGATAGAAAGAGGGAAAAAAAAGAGCTGCTGAAACTTCAGATGAAAGATTTCAAAACCCCTTGTAAAGCAATACACAAGTCAGACCAACTTTAAAGGAACTACAGAAGACTAAGAAAGTTGAAAACTCACGAAAGAAATGTTTGAATAGGTTAGCCATGTCCATTTTGGGCTCGCCGTCTCCTCTCTGTCTCTCTCCCGGCCCCTGCTCTCTACCCACTGCAGCTGTAGAGTTATTCCATGTGAACACCCAGAAAGCTGGGCGGACTGTGGAGCAGGGCGGCCCACTCCCTGACCATGTGGTCAGGTTTAGCCAATGAGAGTGCAGGACTGAGAGGCCTCCAGTCCAACTCTGGAAGGCTGAGCATAGAGGCCTCATGGAGAGGGGAAGACGGAGGGAGGGAGGGGGAGTTGTTAAACTCAGAGACAGAGAGAAAGAAAAGAAATGAAAGAAGAGCGATATCTGGAAAGTGAAGGAGCGATTTCCTCAACGTACAGCAACACAATGGTATTTGAGCGTGTAGTTTCCTTAAAAAAAATGCAGGGAATCTACAGGGATCTGAGGGGACGCAGCTGAGTGAGTCAGTGAGTTCTCAGTGTCACATGACTGCAGTTGTTTGTAGAGACACACTCATAACTTTACAACAAACCCAGGAAACATGAGTCCTCAAACACAGAAACGCACACACACTCATACAGCAAAGCACAGCCAACTGCAGACAGATCATGCACTCACACATTCTTTCAAACGATGACACCACTCCACACCCAGCAACGGGCCTGTTTAAGAAAGAAGAGATAGATTTTTTTTCCTCCCACACAACATATGAAAGTGTGGACCTCAGGCTGCTTCTCTTATTGCCCTCCCACTCATGAACAAGAAAAGCATAACCACTGATAATCTTCCAGTTAAAATTCACACGTCATAAAATAGGACAAATGAAGGTTAGGTATTTACAAGCTTTCTATGATTGTATTAGTGTTTGACGAGGATTGTTGTTTTTAATAACTCGTGTTTTAGTCTGTGTTATTGGGTTGTGTGTAAGTGAGACACGACTTGTGTTTGTGTCATTAGTGCAGCTGTTCACCTGAAACATTTGATCAATGGATGTAGTGACAGTTGGGATGTTGTTGTGATTCTCACGGCTGTGGTGCATGACAACACAACCTCTGACCCAACCACACACAAATACACCGTTACGCATAGTGGATAAGCAAATAAACCGAGACACTTCAGAGCAAAACAGTCTGGACAAAGTGTAAGTGCAGCAGATAAACGATAAATATGTTTGAGTCAAGCCACAACAAAAAGGAAAATCCTTGTTAATTAAAGCCAGTTCAGCTTGACTAAAAGCACCAGAAAAATGAGCTATATATAGAACTGTAAAACAAGTCAAAAGGCTTCTTCCTGTACATGTATCATTTTTCCTCTTCAGAGCATTTTAGAACATAGCTCTGTCCGAATGTCACCAGTCCCTTTTCATCACAACACTGACACATGAAAAAAAACAAACAAAAAAAACAGAGCGCAGCTAACAGGAAGACACAGTTCACATGTCGTACAGATAAGTGTTTTGCAAACACTGCAGCGTGTGATGCACTCATAAACGGAAGACACACTTCTGGTGAGAAGCACCCTGAACAGCACCATGTTTTCTGGGGGGAAAAGCCGATTTGGGGCTTCCTCGCAGATATCACCCCACGCGGGAGCTCGACATCCTCACCACATCAATGAGCAAAGGACATAGGGCTACCTTTGTTTTTTGTCACTCCCTCATGTGCAGTTAGATGCTATGTTTTTGTCACACAATCCCGTAAACTACAGGTAGTGGCTTAGGCTTTATAGGTTGACTTCACAAACACCAACACCATGCAGGTCTGTTTCAGTAAAAAAATTACTTTACAACCTATGGAGATCTGGGCCAAACAAAAATGCTCAAAGTATACCAACAGAAATGGATATGCCATCATCTCTCTAATTGAAAAAACAATGCTTTGTGGTATGAACAGGTTGGAGATTAGTGCACGAAAAGCATCAGTAACTTAAGACAAAGCCTTCAATGAGGAATTTTATGAAAATAAAAAAAGAAATGATTAAACTGTGAAATCATCTGCGAAATAAATACCAAACGATCTGGCTGTGTTCCAGACTGCATGCCAGTGGTCAGTGTGTGCATTGCAAATTATCATAAATATCTGTCATCAAGAAGAATTAAGCTAAGACACATGGTAGCCTTGGCTTACATACACAGTTACATTTGGCTTGCTTCAGGCAGTACAAGGCCCTTGGCAAATGGCAGTGCCCAGAAATATTACTGTGGCGCTGACAGAGGAGACAACACCTGTGCTATATCAATTTCAGTCATGATAAAAGGGCAGGGAAAAAAATCTTGTGTTGCATTTTCTCACACACAAACAGAAACAGGAGATATTTATATGTGTTAACACAAAACAGACATAAAAAGTAGATATTACTGCCTTACCTCAGTAAATCCTTCAAGGCACAATCGAATCACAAAACCTTTCATCAGACACTCCAATCAGATACTAAAGTTTCAATTCAAACACACAGTGACAAAGAAGTTGAAAGTCTGCTTCAACCAATCACGCATCGGCCTGTGATCATCTTCCTGTGGTGTCAGACATATACAACATGGCAAACCACAGCAGTGAGGTCAAAAACAAACTGAGCTAGAGATGGCCTAGATAAAGGATGCTCTGTAGTGCTGTTTTTTTCGGTTTTGAAACCAATTGTGTGTGAAACACAAATGTGAGAGACTGAAGACACATAAATATTTAGAGTGCAAATATCTATGCAGCTTATCTAGAAATTAGGAGAGCCACCGTAAAAATAAACAAGGTCATGGGGAGAGTGTAAACTTTGACATGGTTTCTGGTCATTGCTTATTAACCCACCACATGCAGAACTAAAAATTGACTTCTAAACTGAAAAAAGCAGTAGCAAATTGTTTTTACCAAGTGTGTCTTTTAGATTCTTGACAATAGAAGCTTTCCTGGCACTGTTTTTTCTTTCCACGTAGTTGGACGGCACAAAGCCCGTTTTGTTGGTGGCATTTCGAACCCTCCACCAGGACTTGGAGTCATCAAGGAGCCAGAGGCGCTCATTTTTCTTGATGTCCAGCTCCTGGTCCTGCTGAGCCATGTAGTCAAACTTGGCGATGACAATCACCTCTTCCGTCATCTTGCACTAGGTACACTGATAGAAGAATAAGAGAAATCAGAGTGACCTAAAAGAATGTTTTACATCACAGATAATTTCAACGAACTGAAGAGCAAAACGTTTCTTAATAAATACTGTCATCAGGAGAAGGTTTGTCTCACGTGCAGCAGTTATAGCGACTTATTTGGAAACCACTTTTCACACAGCGTCCTTTAGAACTGACAGTCTTGACCAAGTATGGATCATAAGTGTCTGTTAAGTGTCTGTTTCCTTTGTCTGCACAGACTTCATACACATCACACTCCATACACAGACTTCATAGATTCTGTGCTGTTTGCTCCAGGCACAATGATCAGGTAGTAGACATGACAAGAGTAAATTTAGAAACTGTTTGGAAATAAGATAGCTGTACCTGTACTGCATCAAAGCTGAGAACTTCAAGGGCTCTGACACCACTGCTGACCTGGAAAAAGAACAGAAATGATGCAAGAGAATTAGGCATTGAATCTTCTCAAAATCTTCCCAAAGATTAGTTGATATGACTTAGAAACGAGCATACATCTGTTTTAGTATCTTGATTTTTAAGTTCAACCAAGTTGCTTTGCTTATAGCACTGTCTTGGTAGCACATTGAAGCCAAGATGTGAACAATGTTATCCAAATATACTATGGCTAGACCAGAATCCTCGAGGAAATCCTAGCAAATATTTCCATAGTTTAGTCTCTTCAGACATAATTTCCATCCACCAATTGTATTTTTGAAATAGCAGAAATAAATGCTGAATCTTTTCAGCCTTCTGTTGGAGTATAGGACTAATCTCTTCATATCTACAATCTTTATATATTTACACAGGGGCTGATTTCCCCCAGGAGCAATCCAGCAATTGTCTTTTGTGTCAAATGTGAACCTGTGAGCCAAGAAGATGGCAAAGCTCACTGTAACAGGGAAATGAAGAAGAGGGGCTCTGTGCGTCAGCAATGTGTGTACGTCAAGGAGTGAAGCTCTTGGTGAGCACTAATGATGTAGGATATTGTTTTAAAATTAGCAGTGGCCTATAAATATTCTGATGTGTGCAGCATATGCAAATGATGTGCTTCTGTGAACTGCCTTACAAGCATGGCTCCATTGTTTGCAATATTGCATAGGTTCTCCAGGCTATCTAAAATTATGATTTTGGAGGACTGTGCTCCACTGTGAAAACTTGTTCATGTTCAACAATGAGCACATTCACTACAACTGGTCTTATGACCCATATAGCCATCAGCAAAGTCAAGCATTGCTTAGGTTAATACTGCAGAAACTTGGGTCAGCACTGAGAGAGTGAGGCACCATTGAAGCAAACTGCTCTGATGTCATGGGAGTGGATGGAGTTTCACCTTTCCCCCCCCGACCGACTTCAGGGACCAGACACTGACCTCATTGATAGAGAGCTCTTGGTTTTTATTTGAAGCAGCAGTGGTGTCTAGGTTTCAGCTACAGCTGGCCTTGAGATAGGACCAGAACCTGATCTTAGGCAAACATGAGCTAGGCAGCCAAGCTAACTTTCAGCATGATAAACCGAGAGGAGCAAAACAAACAACATTGCACCAGATTTTTCCTGGAGAAAAACCCTAGACATTAATGAGAATCATCATCAGCTTTAAGATTTAATTTCAGAGTTATTGTAACAGGAGATGATGGTGCCACATCAAGACAAAAATAAATTTAGAGCCTAAACAAAGAGTTTTAACATAGAAAATATCAAACTGCTACTGTAATTCACGTACATTAGCTCACACTCAAATTTTAAGAGGAGGGGGGAAACAGTGGTCTGGTCTGTATTTCCCCATGAGGGGTGTTGTTGACTTAATTTACCAAGTAACATTTGGGTGTATACTGTGGTTTTTTCTAATGGCATGTTATTGCCTGCTCGTTTTCCATCGTTAATTAAATTGATGAACATTGGGAGACATGTTAGGGAGCGGCATGCAAAAACAAAGAGCTGATTTACTCTCCTCGAGTGCCTCTTTCACCAAGACAAAGGCAACAATCTCTCCACTCCCTGGGCTGGGCTGGATAGACGTCTGCCAAAGAAGCAGACAAGTGTGTATATGTGCTCCTTCTCCATTTACAACGTCCCTCCCTTGCAATCGTTTTTCCACTTTACACTCTTCCTTGCTATTGCATGACAGAACCATGAGTGTGGGACTATCCCTTGCCAGGCCATCTCCAATTTTCAGAAAGCACACTGCATCCCAGTTGCTCCCATCACCCCCCACATCTTGGGTAGCTGAACACTAAGTGCACATTAACACCGCAGTGACTTACGATGGTGCAGATGTGAGGGAGGATCAAAAAGTTAGGCGACAGACGCTCTGAGCTAATCGCGCAGCTGCAGACTGAGCCAAGGCCAGTCACTGCTCCAAAGCACTGAATATGAGGTCAGACAGGTCAAACTGCTCAAACGGTGTCACATTCACATCCACTTACTGTCTCTGTGTGTCCTTCTGCCAGGCAGAATCAACAGGGAAGCCCAATCCATCATCAACCTGCAGCACACTATGATCTTATTTAAAGAATAACAAAACCTCAGTAGCATTTCTGCTAGCTCTTGACATAGAACTAAAATACTTCTCTTAAATCGACCAAGAAGAGCGTCATATATTTGATAAGGAACCAGATCATTACTGAACCTAAGATCAAACAAGTACAGTAGACTATATAACCCTTGTTGTTTAGTTATGTTTAGATGGATTAACATTTGCAGAACTAGCTGTAGTTTCATGATTTTAGGCAACAACCAAAAACTAATGTTTGGGATTTTTATTCTGTCCTGTTAAGGTATTCTCGGATTGTTCAGATCGGCATGTGGAGGAGAGAGGCCTGCGCAGAATTGAAAGTATGAAGGGCAGGCGCTGCTGATCTGGAAATATTTTGTGGAAAAGATTGTCAAATGCAATGATGTAATGTAATGATCCGCTGCTCCCAGTCAAATAGTCAGTGACGTTTATAATGAATAACTAGTTGTATAGATGTTTTGAAGAAGCCGAGAAGTCTCAAAATAACATGGGTACCAGACATAAAGCAAAAACAGGATTCTTAAGCACAAGCTTTGTGGTTGTCAACAAGGGCACCCAGATTGCATGAAATGGTAAAGAGGTGGTCAAATCTGCTGGTCTGTGGTAAATGTAGGGTTTTCCCAGCACACTGTGGCTACTTTTTCCTTGTATCATTCCTTCTTCACAACATTTGAAACTGATCTGCTGACTTAAAGAAAAAAAGGAGGGCTTATTTTTTAATATGTTGTTTTGTACTGAACAGAAATCTGTAGCTGCTCCACAATAAGAGCCTTTCAGTGGTTCTGGAGCAGCCAAAGGTATTGCTGTTGTATTAAAACTGTCATTATAGTAAATGACTTCATTACACCTCCCATAAACACAGCAAATGAGCAGCCAGTCCATGATCAATATAGTAGGTGAAGAGTGAAATGGGCAACTTATTAGAAGTATATCTGACTGGGGCTGCAAACACCAATTAGCTTTTATGATCGATTGCAATCTAGATTATAATTCAATTCAAGAAAGAAACTGCTTCGTCTATAAATGCTAGGAAATTAGAAAAAAAATTACCTTGCAATTACCCTGAGATCAAGGTGACCTTTACAAACTCCTTGTTTTGTACAATCACCTGCCTAAATGCTAAAAATATTGAATTTAGAACCCCAAATTATGAAAGTTTGGCATTGCTTCTTAAAAACGCCCTGTGTTTTTAAGTTTTACCTGCAATATGACTCCATGCTAAAAAGGCTTGAAAAAAATTTACTTTGGGTAGTGACATTACCACAAGACAGAAAAAGGTTTACAGAATACATTAACCTATTTGTGTCATGCAAATATGCAGCACTGAAAACTACTAACAGAATCTTTCCTGGCACAGAACGGGCCTTTAGAGGGGTGACTATGCACAACAGCAAGCATGACTGGTTTGCATACAGATATAATGAATGTGTGTTACGTTCGCTGACAGAAATCCAAGTATTTTCCTGATGGCTTTGCTGGGCTACATTCATTGTTTAAGGTGCATACCACCTACTACTGTTCTGTTAGTTATTTGGAGATGCTAGAAGAGGAGGCGGCTGTCACAGCTAAACAGACCATAGTGTTGGACTGTCTGACTCATGACAATAAAACAGATATTGAATGCAACCGTTAAAACCATCAGAACAGTCTGGTACCACCTGACGCTTGATGGTAAAAAAGAAATCACATTAGTGCTAGCTGCACCACAATGCATCCAGTCAAAACAATGCAGCTTAGCTGGCTTATCTAATGCCAAACTCATGTGTAAAATATAGCAGCTGTGAATGAGAGGGGAGCTGACTGCTGGAAGTCAAAGATATCATATTGAAGTTTATGTTCATGTATGCTTATTCCCTACTTATTTGACAAAATACTACAATTAAACACAGAGAGGGTTTCACTTGGTAATTTTATTCTCAGTTCTTATCATTTTAGCACTGGTGATTCTCCTTTGGCATTGGCTAATACCTCTATGCAGGAAAAACACTGCACTAAGTACCAAGCTGATAACATGGGTCCATCTAATCTACTGTCATAGCAGCAGTTGTGGGCCACTGACAGGTCAACCAGTGTTCCTATCAGTGATCCACTCATGTTCTTCAGAGTACCAACACTTGTCACAGCTGTTTCCCATCAGCAACAGACCACTAACCTAAATCTGGAACCGTTATCATTGCTATATTCAATAATGTTCAGTGATACTCTAGTCAGATTGTCAGAAAATCCTTTATTTTTTTTCTTACAAGTCAATAAAAATTCAAGAGGTTTAAAGTGACACCGTAAACCACAAACCACAACAACTGCAAGTCAGTGGTGTTATGGAGATGCAGGGTGCAACTTTGCGAGTTCTTATGTTACTACGAAACAACAGTGATAGGAGTTCACCACATCCTGCAGTCTGCAGCTGCTGCCATAACCTCTTGTGTTGTAGCAAGAAAAAAAAAAAAAAAACACACAGACAACATCCAGTCAAAGAGCACACCCAGTGGCCTATGGGATAATGCATTTCATAGGGATGCTATAAGGGAAACTTGCATGCAAGGGAAAGAACTAAAAACTGCATTCACCTTCAGCTAAAGTGTCACTTTATGTCTTTGACTTTATTTACCAGTGACATGAGAGGTTCTCTGAAAAAAAATAAAGTCACAGATGGATACTGTATGAGCTAAACATGCCTAAAAGAACAATTATAGATCCTTGTCTCTAGTGTTACCAGTGTTCAGGATCGCTGAGGCACTGAGACAGCAACAGCATGAGCTCACAGAGGCAGACAGAGTAACCTAATCCCTGTGACAGCCTGCTAAAATCACAGGGCTCTGCTGCCTTCTGGAATGTGCTCTGTATGCTCTCTACTCACTCGGCCCCCCTCTGGTACTGCTGCACTTCCTCCAACCTACACCAAAACTTGCATTTTACCCACAGGGCAGGTCTGCTTCACAAACTGGCGAGTGCCGGACGGCGATGGACCTGCTGAAGCAATGCTGGTTGTTTTTTTTTTGAACCGCAGCAACTAAAACCCATGAGACTGCATCTCATCCCAGCTGTCCTAGATTCTCTCAAAACAAAACAACAGCACAGCAGCAAAGGGTCATGGGAGACTTGGCAGGCCAGCTGTGAGACAGGAAGTGTGGACACAAGGGTGACCGGATGATGGGAAAGTGATGCAATCTGACAGAGTGCAGACTTGACCCCTGAGTTCAGATGAGTTCAGATAACTTATCTTCGCTTTGCATTGAAGCATGTAATATACCTTGTTAAAGAGATGAAACGCAGGACTACTTCAAACTATAACACCACTGTTGCTCAGAGAAGACACAATTTTCCACATTAGAAAACTGCATTGTTCCAGTATCATATTAAAATTTAATTAGGGGGCCTCCAGTGTTTTGGGCTAAGCACTTGGGCTATACTCATGACTGTGTGAAAGCAGTTGGTTATCCACCCCTCGGGATCACCCTCAGCAGTTGGGAATGGCCTAAAATAGACCGTGGCTCATGTCCTTTGAGAACTGCCAGAGATTTACTCTCATAGCAACAACCAACAGCAAAAGTTTCAAGCTTTCTTTAAGATTAACTCCACATCAAAGGGCTGATTCCACACTCCAAATAAATCTGTGAGAAGTGTACACAAATGCCACTGTTTGAAATATGTTGCTTAGCAATTCACCCAAAAAATGCAAAATCAAGTATGACCATTCTCACCATACAATAATTTTACAAAGACAAGAGCAGTATTTATGAAGCTTATGGGAACCAAGTGTTTCCAATACCGCCACAGAGTTATACTTAACTTTAATCAAAGCCTGTTTCTTATAGAAATATATGGTAACAATTTGCTATCAACACACATCCCATCAAATCAGAGCACATTCGATGATATGAATATGTGATAAAAAAGTACATAACAACATAAATCTGTTTAAAATGTTTTCACTTCCCCATTTCACTTCACGGTTCATTATGACTGCAGTCAGGATGTTACTGTCTGGCCCACAGAGAGATGGCACTGGTGAAAATACTTGTTTTTTGTGGCTGAAAGCGAGGATAAGATGCCAAACAGCGTAACAGGACTTGTGGATTTAAAAAAAGTCTAACGCACTTATGAAAATATCTTTTTGTGTGTAGGACAAGCTGTAAGTTTCTAACATGCAAAAACAGGCCAACAACACTCAGATATGTGTGGGTGACATGAAAGTATTCTGAAGATAAAGGCTAATTTTTGAAGATGCAAAACGAACAGAATAAGCTCTCAATCACTGTTTCCAATTAAGACATTTATAGTAAATATGCAATTATTTAGAGGAACATATTAACTCAATGGAAAAGGGATGACACAGACATGAGACAAAGATGATTTTCACAGGGTCTCTCATGTGGGTGCTTTCAGAAAAAATACTGTCAACACGACTGTCAAAACGAAGTGAATTAGTGATCTGCATCAGCTCTGACAAGCCTGATCAAAGCATCCCTATCAGCAACCACAGCAAATTACTAAACCATAGAGCTTGTAAGAAGCCTACTCTTCTGTAGAACAGGCTAAATATAGAAATATCATCAGTGCTCAGCTATTTGCAAGAATTAACCGATTGTACGCCACACTCACACATTATCTAATTACCATCAATTATTTACAGTAAAAGAGCAGCCAGCAGCTAACCTTAGCAGGAGGTGATCCAGCAGGAAAATGCTTTTGTTCTACCTGTAGCAGATACCCACCAGAACATAACACCTCCATGTAAGAAAGGATCTATTTCCTCAGACCCCACCTAAATCTACAGAGCCTACACGTCTTCATCCACACCCTGAAGTTGCCAGTTGGTGCTCTGGGTGGCCTGCCCACCACGTCCAATGATGGCCACATCCAAGCAATCTGGGATCAAGGCAACAGCAAAATAAACCTTCAGGTTACCTCATAATCTTAGAGCTCCGGGGGATTTCCCAATGACTAATCCAAGTTTACAAAGCAGAAGGATTCCTAACATGAAGTACCACAGTACGATAAAGCTGTTTGTGGTTTGGTTTTGTGTGCTGTCAGACTACCTAAAAATACTAGTAGCATTAAGGAGTCAGTAAAACAGACCATGCATATAAAATGTAAATGTGACAGGGCAGTGTGCTGTAGCTATATACCTTGTTGCAGCTGCATCCTTCTGGAAAAAGCTATTGTTGCAGTCAAAATAGCAGATCATTCATTAACCGCAAGATAATAATCCCAGACAGCCTAGACAGGTAGTTGAAATGGATACGCTGGCTTCCTCTTAGTCTTCCTACATACTGACAAATACGAGCCCTTGGGTGCTGTCACAATAGGACTAAACAAGCTACTCGGGACAGAAGTCTGGGCGGGCCACGTGTTGGGACTTGTGTATGAGCATCTTGTGAGCAGGAGGCATTCCAGATTGCATGGTGATGCCACAAAAATCTGGGGTCTGCATAAATCAGCATCATCTACAAGATCTTTGATAGACAGACACGAAAAAAACATTTTCTACAGAAACCCTCACCTTTGTCCTGACTGGGCGCCACAGCCTACACACTTTATAAACACTGGGAAGACTGTTGTTCGTGAAAATGAGCTATTTCAGAATATTATCTAAGGGAATATAATTCAAGTTCTCAAGGCATTCTACTAAATACTCCCATTTGTATGGTAACTTTAGCAACCTCTTAGTAATAGTGTCAAACTGGCATTTGACAATGTATGCTATTAACTAGGATCCAAACCAGGACAAAAATTATTAAAAGCAACACAAAACCAGTTTTTAATGGGATGGTAAAATTTTAACTAAAAAGAAGTCTAACTTTGAAAGATGCAGTAATAATATTATATGTAGCTTCTAAAATCTATTTGATCTATTAGATTGTATTAGAGTTTCAAAATAATATATCTTAAAACTAATAGCTGATAGAAATCTAATAGCAAAAACATCAGTTGCCATTTGATGCTCAATTTGAGGAAGATCAAAACAAAATACCTAAAAAGCAGCCTAGAGAATCCATTATCTGACTTTCAGGTGATTGGTGGTTTGCTACATGACTGCAGTCACAAGGTCTGTTACTAACTGCTGTCAGCTTGTTTTAATTAGGTATGTGTGTTATTAGCCCACTACAACCCTTGCAAGTTGTCACCAGAAATACTTATCGGTTAAACCAGCTATTAATATACAGCTAACTGTTGCATCTAAGATGTTACAGAGCTAATCGCCACTAGAAGAGTCTGCAGCTCCCCCAGTCACTAAGCTAATGCCCGGATGTTGTAAACTAGCAGGGTGGAAAGTGGAACAGATGACCTCTCGTAAAACCAGCATGGTTTGGCAGCTTTTTGATCTAGAAAGTGAGTATCTGGGCAGTATGTGGACCGCGTCAGAAGAAACTGGCATAGAACTATTCCACTGGAGTGACGCATAACCAGCACAGGCATGTGGGCATTAACCTGCAAGGTATTTATTTTAAATGTTAATTGTTAACTTTTATTCAGTAACTTGTAGGATAATGTGCAATGTTCATATGCACAGTGCAAACTGAAACACATTTCAGCTGCAATTAAAATGTAATTTGGTTAGTGAAAAAGGCGAGTAAACATTTCAAATGGCTCTTAAATATGTGCAAAAACTCTTAGGTGAGTTTTTGACCTTACAGATGAAACGGAGTCTAATTTGGACTGTTATCTGAGTGATTTTTTTTTTATGTTTAGGCAAGTCCAGGATAAAATTTTAATTAAATGAACATTCAAATTAGTCATTAGGTACCTTTTTAGTTTTCATATTACTACTATTTTACATGTCATGGGTAAACTGTATGATTGACTGAATCTTGCTACAGAACAGATCATTGACCACATTAATAACTTGAGGTATAATTACTTTATGCAGCTTAATTATTTACTATGAATATGGTTTTAATTAGCAGATTGCCTTCCAGAAGAGACCATTCAGTGTTTCTACAGAAGATACCACGAATAATTGCTTGTCACAGCTTAAAAAAAGAAAAAAAAACATCAAGAGAAGATGGGCAGGGAAATGAAGGTGATAAACAAAGAGGCCAAATTAAAAGAGCCTATCAAGAAAACCTTAGGTGCCAGAAGCCATGGCTGAATGTCTTGATACTGATTCAGCTACTGAAAGAGTGTTCCTGTCTGACTTGCTAATGTAGCCTGGGGAGAACACTGTGGTGCACCTCAAAGCTGCACCTACTGTTGCTGCAAGAAAATTCACACAAAAAACCTAGAAGTGAGCAAACTAGAAAGTATGACTGTCCCTGAAAAGTATGCTTTCATCACGAGGGAAATTTATATTTCTGAGAAGACAATTTTGCTTTTTTAGTCAAAGCTACACAGTAACTTCTGTTATTATGAAGACAGTTGCTGATGCACCAGTACACATATCCTCCTTTTCACTTTGCCAAAACCACTGAAAGAAAACCCCGAGCCATAATCAACTAAGAAAAAACACCACTGAAACTGCACACTGCTTTTCTCTTCCATGAGGAAGTCAAATCAGTTACTCCAAATGAGAAAATAAAAGCAAATATTCTGACCGCACACAGCCATAAACCATAAGACTTTACAGAAGTGAGAAGAAATGTCATCACACTGGAAATCATTAAAAGTGAAGTGCTTGATGACTTTGCTTTTATGTGCATTAACAGTTGAACAAAGCTTTTATAAAAAGAAAATTAAAAACCTGTGTTATTCATTCCCATATTACCCTACCCATAGGTGACCTTAGTTAACATAACCTTAGAGTATCTTTGTTATTGCCTGTTCAAACATGCCTGCATGCATGGGCAGTCATTGCAAAAACTTGTCTGACAGCCAGAAAGGCAAATCATAAAGAAAAAGAGGAAACTGAAGAGAGCTTTTGAAATAACTGAGATTAGGGAGGTAACATGAGAGAAGAGACATTTGTGGTAAAGAAAAATTCCCCATTTCTCAACTTCATTAGAAGCCTAAAGCTACTTAATAGACTGGATTCCTGAGTTCGTCATTTGACTGGGAAATTTTCAGCCACATTAGTTTTTTGGCTATAATGAAATGCACAGTTGGTATTTTCCCCTAGGCTGTGAGGACAGATTTGGCTGCTGGAGGCCACTGGTAGCACACAGCCAGGCACTGGGATTGAGGCAAGGGCAGAATTTCACAAAAGATGAGATCATCACTTTACGTCCATAAGATTTCTCTCGCATAACATTCAAACTAGGGTGCCGTTAGAGGACATGTGAGTCAGCAGGAGCTACAAATAGGACACAGTGAAAGTTTAACTACAGGGGAGTTCTCAATCCTTCACATAAGCTCACAACCTGGCAGCTGACAGGTGCAAATTTTCCAAGTAGGCCGACTAATTGCCATTTTTGTATATCGAATATGAAAATAAAATGTCAGTTTTAAAGCACCCACGGCTCATAAGCATTACTTCACCTTCTTGTTCTATAAACTATGGCTATTCTCCCCATAACTCCCACAAAGAACAAGGCTACAGCTGGACCAAATGTCTCTCTTCCCTTCTCACCTCCCTGAAACCTTAAGTGTTACAATAATTACAGAAACTACTACTCAGCAGCTGCTGGTGTTTGGAAAGACACACATGGTTCCCCCCTAAAACACAGATAAAACCCTCAAGGCATAATAATCAGTTGATGGTCACACAGCATCGTTGGACAAATTTAGCAAAAGGTCACACAACTATAAGCCAACAAATATGCAGCCTTATTACCCAGTGTGTTATTCAAGTATGACATTAAGCTTGGCTTCAGTTATGCAAGGTAGAAACCATGTTAGGAGATAAACAGAGACAATGCAATTATCTCAAAATCTTGCCCAAAAACAGAAACAGTTACACGTTCGAAGTATAATTGACTTCCTCCTTCTGGTCTTCCAAGGAAGATGTGTGTTCACAGACATTTTCCCACAAGTTAGTGTCGCTCTTTGACTTAGAGCTAAACTGATCAGTCCATGGAAAGAAAATGAACCCTCAACAACTTGGACAATTGATTTTAGACTTTTTTTTTTAGCTGAAACACACAAATCCATCATTGATTTTCAGTTTCCCTGCATTCTATGTCATTGTACACAGAATATAGTTGGGTTTGGGACTGTTGGTTTGCCCAAACAAGATATTTGAAGACATTTCATTGGCATTTTGTTGCATAAATAAGTTATGGATAAAGCAATCTGTAATGCCAATGCATTACTAAAGATTCGTAGTAGGAGGTTAAACGGGAAAACAGCATGGACTGACTACAACAACCATTTAAGGTTATTAAAAACAAGTACAAGGAACCATAAGTTAATGTTAGGGAATGCCTCCATCGTGACCATGACCAAGCTGGATCTAATCAGTGCACAACAACAACCAACAACTTCAATTTCAGCTATGGTTACATCATTAAAAACACAAGGAATAGAAAATGCAATAAGACTGTAAATGCCGTGAAATGCATTATATGGGGTAACGTTAAAGGTTTCCACGCCACTGTGACTCCCGTTAAGGCGTCCTCTCCATTTTCAATCTCAGAAATAAAAGTGTTAACGTGGTGCACGACACGAAATGAAGTCTGGGCTCACGTCTAACTAGGTTGTGCTGCAGTTTTAATTTGAGCTTTCATCTTTTAACTTAAGCTTGACAGCGTGTCAGGCTGCCTAACTTTGCTAACCTGGCGAAGAAAATTCACGAGGAAAAAAAACTAGCCTTTAACGGTCACAAACATCTCGGTCGCTGGCAAACTAAGCGTTAGCCGGTTGGGTAGCAGTATGTTGGCCATGTTGGCAAGGCGACAGGCTGGTTTTGTCTGGGTTAACAGTTAGCCGTTAGCATACGTGAGCTGTAACGTTGAATTAGCCGCAGCTAGTCTGTAGCTCTCGTGAGAAACGTTAGTGCGGCAGCAAGGATCACATAGCTTCACCATCTGCGGCAGCTCAGATTCATACCCCGCTCAGTCACACCACGTCTTACCTGACTGCTGACGGCCACCTCTTCTTATCCCCTTTTGGAAATAGTTAATATGTTAAAGCGTCACGTACACTAGCACTGGATGCACACAAATGATATCCAGAGTCCTAGCTACCAGCCCGTTATTTCCCCCACTCCAAGAAGCTAGCTTAGCTGATTAGACGCTGTGCCCCGTTGGAATAGCATTTCTATATCAAAGCATGTCATTGCTCAGCAACGCAGCTAAGCTAACTAGCCGCGGCTACACAAGTAGTCCAGACCCACAAGTCCCGCCCGCTCCCACACAATTGGCTGCGGAACAGTTAACTCTCCTCTGATTGGACAAACGCGCTGTCAGTCAATAGCACTGCAGCTGCTGATGTTTTGCGGTCTCACAAGAATTCGGTGTGTTTTTTGCCTTTTGAGGGCAAAGAGTCAATATAATTACCACTGCTAAATGTTTCAAAAGAGAGATGGAGAGGGGGTTGTCATTATTGTGTGCTTGTTATTCTTATGGATTCCTAATTAATTAATTAATTAATTAATTAATTAATGTCTGGGTGTCTGAGAATCCAGGTTGTCCACAAGAAAAAATGGACTTGCACCCTCTTGGGCACATTACTCGCTGTATAATTTAGTAAAACCGATATCTACAATATATATTACTTTGTTTTAATTGGAAACAAAATAAACTAAAAGCGTATTTTCATCAAATTACTAAAATCAGATAAATTAATTGTATAAAAGTTGAGAAATTGGGTCTACACAGCATCACCATTTCCCAATTTATGACTAATGATATCTACAGCTGACAATAACATGTGCAAGTCCATGCTTCAGCAAGTATGGCCTTGACAAATGTAGTTATCATTTGTTGATAAGGTTCAATAAAAAATGCCTCGTCATACACACCATGCAACACATTCAAACACACACAAATGTACATACATTAACTCATCATCAGATTCCATTCAGGCCCCTCCTGGGAAATGATGATACATCTGATAAACATGTCTGTGGTGAAGAGAGTTGCAGAGTAATTTGGAAGGCTGTGCAGCTTGCTGCAGGATGCAATCTGTTTCCTGCTCAAACAGATGGGCCTGCTCTACGTGTATTCTGTTTTCTGCACCCAAAACCCCATCACAAAGCCAGACTATAACACAGCATGTATAGTGGATGGGAAAACCCACCAAATCTCACTTTAAAGTTTGAAAAATACATTTTAAAATATAGTAAATGACAGTTTCACTTTATTAGTAATTTATGATTGTGGCTGTAAATGAATAATAGTTGTGGTTTACTCACCATTTTATTGTCTGTGATATCACTGACAGTAGATTGTCATTACACAGACAGATTGGAGTCCATCAGCATATCCACTTTATGTGTGGTTATAGGACTGATTCCTTCCCATTTCTGTCTAAATATATTAAACCTTCAACAGTGTTATCAATTTAGAACACTTAATCAAGTGATAAACCACTAAATAATTCCTAATTTACTGTGATAAAGTAATGCTTTTGCTAATGCTCTGTCTGAGTAATGAAGTGGGCCATGAATGCCACCTGCTGGGCTGTTAGTGAAGCATGCGAGTTCTGTCAGTTTTCAGCAAGCAACATTCTTTCACCCCCTCTGCACCATCATTATATCTTTATTTCATTCCATCACTGTTGCTTTGCCTTGGGGAAATCACAGAGACTGACTCACTGGTTGGGTTTTCTAAACAGAGAAAGGAAACGTCACTGCTGAGCCACTGAATCGTCCACTGCAGAGAAAGCAGACAGTCCCACGTTGTTAAAGGGGACTTTAATTCAATACAGTGCATCTGCCTCTGGGCATTAGTTTGATATGCATCTGAAAGTAAACAGAAGCAACATCCAGGGATGCAATTGCCAGTGTTAAATATCAACCAGCTCATGGGGTTATAACACGTGAGAGGCAAGAAGACGAGCACTAAAAGATGCAATTTGTGTACAAATTATTTCTGAAAACAGTAAGAGGACTAGATTAGTGCTTTTGTTTCAATCAAATTAACATTTTCACTTGCATAAATTGGAGTCCACTTGTAGCTTTAGATTAAAAAATATAGACATGTAATGCACATGACTGAGCCTTTATCTCAATGCAAAAAGGCCATTACTCTATTATGGTATTTTGATTAAAAATATGTCTCGGTAAACAACTGATGAAGGCTGCGAAAATCAATACCAGTTATTTTATGAAACGTGGGTGGTATTTATTTTTATTCTTTCATTCATTGCACGCACTATGAATGAGTTCTTTGCTGACATTTACACAGTGTGACAAGTGTGGCAGTGTGACAACACAGGGATACACCACACCTTGTTGATGTTATGATTTTACACTGCCACTCACAAGACCAGATTCAATATGCTCGGTATTATTTGAAATGTCGGAGCATAGTAAATCACACAAATTAAATTCACTCTTGTTTTTTTTTTTTTTGTTTTTTTTTGCAGAATTTTTGGTCCGTGACACAATTTGACATTAAAACAGAACTATCAGGGGATATGTTCACCATATTACATTTGTCTTTTATTTCACACACAAATATTAAGACATTAGTTACACAACTGGCACTCTTTCGACAACACAACAATACAAAAATCATCAGATGAAGATCCAGACATTCTTTAAATTGCACACCCAAGCAACACTGTAAACAAATAGACTGACAGATCTTAATTTATTTGATGGGCGAGTCTAGGATCTCTTGATAATCCTGCCGAATGGCCCTGCTCACCCTGTACAGCTTGACTCCTGTCAGCGTGAACACGCTGATCATGATCACCAGGCCTCCAATGACGTCATACACAGACGGGATCATCCTCAGAACAATGAGCTGGAGAAACATGGCAACCACGATCTCAAGGTGCTGCACGGTGCTAACTAAGGCTGGATGAAATTTATTCAGAGCATAGTAGACTCCGAGAAATGCCACGGTGGAGCAGATACAGATCCCAATTAAATAGCCCCATGTCTCTCCGTCCAGAGGAATGATGGGCTCCTGCATGATAAACATGGTGGAAGCCCCCCACACCGTGCCCGTCCAGCCGAAGGTAAAGAGTGCTGTCCACATGCTGACGCGCTCCTTAATGGCTCTGTAGACGATCATGGAGAGGGCAGCAGTCAAGCCGGCCATTACTGTCATCGTGTAGCCAAAGGCCTCTTTCCAAAACCCCAGCCTGGACTTCTCCTCATCCGCCACATTTGGCACCATGACCAGGCACAGACCGAACACACTCCCCACCACCGTGACCACATCTGTGTAGCCCAGCCTCTCATCCAGCAGCAAGAAGGCCAGTATTGCACTGAAGACTGTGGTGGAGGCGCGCCACATGATGGTGCCATTGCTGGGTGGTACTATGGCGAAGGACGTGTAGGCGCAGGTGATTGAGATGACGTTGCAAACACCGTAGAAGAAGAGACGCAGTCGGTAGCCCTTAGGACCGAAAGGGGCCTCGTGGTAGTAGAAGACTACTAAAATGGACAGCACTTGGATCACAGAGCGGATGAAGAGCAGCTCAAGAGAGGGAACTTTAGAGCGGTCGGCTGCTAAACGAGTAATCAGCGCCACACAACCATGAGCCACCGCCGCCCCAAACAAGGCCATCCAGGTCACCCTGGAGGCCAAGACATTCGCTTCGCCGAAGCTAGCCAGCTGGCCCCCAACTCCCTTGTCTCTTTGCACACTTGGCTGCTTAGGCTGGGTCTCCATGGTTCCAAAGAAAGTCCTGCCCCCTTTGCTGTCTGACACCAGTCTCTTTCCCACATTTGCTTCTGCGAAGGTGCCAAAGTCCTCAAAAGAGGGTGCATCATCGTACCCTTCATCACCAGGCTGGGGGAAGTGGGTGGCGTATTTCACTGTTACTGTGTTGGGGTGAATCTTAACCCGCTTTTTTGATCCGTACTGGAGCGAGGATGAGGATACATCCATGTTTTCTAGGTGTCAAATGAGGCAATCTGAAAAAATGAAGTGAAAATAATTACAGTGCAACAATATATAAATGGCATTCAAATATTATTGCTGCATGGTCTGATCTTAATTTCTCTAATTAGTCCGAAAAGATACTTTCCCCAACAGAGAAAACCCCATTTGCATAATTCATCACTCGCTTTTACCATATCCATCTCCCCCACACCCACACAAATACAAAATCCACAGATGAAACACACACAAGTCACCTCTATGACACCTTTAAATGCTGCCAAGCCTTACACTCACTGTTACACTCAGTGTTATGTTACTTCTATATATATACATCTATATCTCCCATGTGAGCTCATATAAGCCAAGCAGCAAGCATTCTGAGGCTGATGCAGTCTGATGGGGATGAAATTACATAACAAGAATCCACAGAGGGGATGATACATGAATGTGGGCCACTTATGAGATGAATGGAGTCGCACACCATAAATAAGCAAGCCCTGTATAAAGCACTGAGTGTAAGGGTTAAATGGTGCTGAAGAGTTTGAATGGTCCTTTCAGTCATGAGAGATTTCTGTTTTCTTTAAATAGCAACAAGATTTGAATTGAGGAGATGATTACAGAATATTGTCAAAAAAAGCATTCAGTTTGATCTAAAAAATAAAAGCGCTGGAGATATTAAGAGCAGACAGAGTTGTTAGTACTGTTATTATTTTCTAGAATCACTCTTACTACATTCATTTTGGCAAAACCTTAAACCAGCATAAATAGAAACCACAAGGGGGCAGATTAATACTCTTATTTGCCTCCTCTCCTCTAACAGAGTTGCTCCTCCTTTTTGAAATATACATAAATATAACTTCATCGCTGATAATTAAAGGCAGTGGTATGCATGTTAGGGATGGAGATAGTCAGAATAGAATATATATTTTGTTTCTGGGAGCATAAATGAAGATGAAATCAAGGCTTTTTGACGCTCAAAACGAATAAAACGATGACTTATAATTGTATTTTTAGCAGGTAAAAGCAGTGAAAACGTTTGTTCACCAATTTCAGAGAATAAAATGTTGCTTTCGATGATCATTTAGAATAGTAAATGCAGGATTAATGCAGTGTGAGTTACTAATTTAGTTAAAATTGGGTGAAAATTGACTGATACTTGTATTTTTTTTAAAAAGACGGTCCTATTAGAGGGGTTTGCATTTTTGCTAGTGTGCAAGAGAAATATAATATCAATAAACGTCTTACCTTTTCTTCCTTAAATAGTTCCTATTGGTGCAAAAACCCGTGTTTGTGTCATAAAAGAAGATTTCGTCGGATTTCTTGATCCTTACATGTGCTCATCTGCAGCTGCCATTTCCCCATCTTTCCCTCCTCGAGTGGAGAAGCTCAGTGCAGCTGATTTTTGTTCGATGGACTCCGCTTGTGCTGCTGATGAAGCTGAAGCTGCTGTTGCTGAGGCGGATGATGATGATGATGAAGAAGAAGAAGAGGAAGAAGCTGAACGGGGGGAGGAGGAGGAGGCGAAAAGAGGGGAGAGAAGCAACTGTCACTGTCACAGCCAGCGGTTTTCTCCCTCTCCTCCTTCCCACCTCAGACTCGTTCATATTCGTCATCCCTCAGGAGACGAAGAAACAAAAAACACCCAGGGATGTGCATCGGTCAGTAATCATCATCATCATCATCATACATAACATTAAATCACATGCGTTTTAACAGGGACACTTTGGACGTTCCTTTCTGAATGAATTATGGACAGATGGAAGAAATGTAAAACTGCAAATGCTTCTGTGTCCCATCTGGGTCCGTGTACGGATCTGGTAATTTGATTTCCGTTCTGAAACGGGTATTGAAAAACAAAAATGGAGTGGTTATTTGATTTTCGTTTTAAAATACAAAAATTAAAATTGAAATACAAGGCGTTTTTCCTTTTCATGATCAAAAAGGGATATACGATTTTAAAAAAATGCTTTTATTTTCGTTTTATATTTAGAATAACAAGAAAATAAAATCAATAAGAGACAGAAACGAAAAAAGGTCAGTTTTTTCATTTTCTGAGACCGGAAGTGGTCATCAGCAAGTGTGGAGCCAAACAGAGTACGGTGCATAGACTGTATATACATTTTTTCGTTAGTTTTCATGGTCAAAATGAGAGATCAGGTTGCCGATCTTAAAATAAATTAATATTGACTTTTTTATAGATCGTTACAGTTTTGCGAAGCCAGGGGGCGGGACTACTTGATTGACAGTCCGGTCTGGAATGATTGACAGGTCCTATGGAGGAGGAAGCGGAGACTCTGCTCTCCTCGTTTGGATTAATTCTGATATAATAACTGTTGGTTTATTTATCGGTGCAGCAGCAGAACATTTTCCACAGACAGTTTTCCTGCCCGTTGGCTTGTTTTAACCAGTTTCTGCCTTCGGCTGATTCTACCAGCAGACACTGAAAGGACTCTAATAGTTCGGTAAGTAAATGTTTATTTTCGTATTGGTGCCGCTTTTAATGCACTTTATATGCAGCTTTAGTATCAGATGTAATGTGTGCCATGCACTCCAGATGTTGGTGGAGTTTGTATCAGTGTGTGTTGACCAGAGAAGAAAGTTAGCATAGTAAATATTAGCTTTAACGTTAGCGATGCTAACGGAGCTAGCTGCTCAACCGTAGCCTGATTAAAGCTAACGTAGCATCAAGCTAATGTGTTGAGTTTCATGTAAACAGCTGAAGTGTGTTGTGTTCCTGTAATGTGGTTCATTAAGTTCATAAAACTGTGGCTGGTTGACATTAATGTAACGTTCAGGAAACTTAAATGTGATTAAAACAGTAAAGTTAATGTTCTAGTTGTCAGTAATCGGCTTTAATTTGACACTAAAACAGACTGATAGTTTTAAATGACATCAGTTTCATTAATTTGTTGAAAATTGTCTCATTTGTTGTTGTGATGTTGCTGCTGATTCATTAAAATCAGATGATCCTTGTTGAAGATACATTTAGTTCTAGTATCAGAAGTACAAGAAGGAAAATGGAAGTTTAGTTCTGCTACATCAAAGATTTCAGGAATAAAATAACTAATTGAGTCTTTATGCCTCAAACTTTATTTTACAATAAAAAAATAATGAAATAATCACAGATAATAAAATATAAATAGCAGAGAAAACCTGAGAGAATAATTTCCTGAGAAGTCTGTGAAGGAAAAGCAGCTTTTTATCCTGAAAGATCAGAATCAGCTCCAACATCTGCATCTGACAGCATCAAGTCAACCAGAAAGAAAAGAAAAAAGAAAGTGACTTCTTTCTGATCACATCTGTTCTGCTGCTAACAGTCTGCTGCTGCTCACATTCTTCACATTTATAGTCCACTTTTAAAAGTTCAGCAGACAGGTGCTCTGCTTTGGAGTGTGACGATGTCGTCGGTGATGTGGAGAATGAAGTTTCCGTTTCACTCACAGCGTGCTTTAGGGCGCTGGGGTCGGACTTGATGTTTGAAATACTGATCGACAGCTCAGATTTAACTGTCTGTAGTTCCATTTTGATGGGTATTAAACTTTCTTTCAAAGCCGACAGGAGCTGGGTCTTTAAAATAACCGCTGTCTCGTTACAGAGTGAAAGTAGCAGTTCCTCCTTAAGGTCAGAGATTGCAGCATCTGAGGGCCTCTTCAAAAGAAGATGTAGTTGATGAAGGCGTTCTGGAGCAGGACCAGAAAGACCACGACCAAGCAGCCTTGAGATCTTAGGCAGCGTCTCCCTCAGGTGGGTGTCAACGGTGTTCACGGTCAGCTCTGTGGTAATCCTGTCAAAAAACAAAACAGAAAAAAATCTAGATTATAAATCAACATGTAACCAAAGCGCTCTGTATATAATACCATAGTATGGGATGTAATTCAGGAAATGTCAAAGTATAGTATACTTTTCAAGAATAACATAGTATGGCCTGTAGTTCATAGTATAGCTTGGCAAAAAAAAAAAAAAACATAGATTATTATGTGGTTCAAAAAGTGCAAAATGATAGGATGTTGCCTAAAATTGTCATGTATGATATGTGGTTCAAAAGATGTCATAGTGCAGTATATTGTCAAAGTCGTATGTTTTTCAAGAAAACATCAGAGTATAATATGTCGTCTAAAAAATGCCATAGAATAATATTTCATTGCACAAGTAAAAGTATAGTAATTTTTAAAACTGTTTAAATTCTTATAATATGTTGCTAAAAAACAAAAAAAAACAAAGACAAAAAAAAATTGTCACAGTAATATGTCAATTTAAAAAGCCTATAGTATAGAGTGTCGCCCAACAAACGTCATAGTATAGCATGTCGCTCTAAAAATGTCATAGTATAGCATGTCACTCTAAAAACGTCATAGTATAGCATGTCGCTCTAAAAACGTCATAGTATAGCATGTCGCTCTAAAAATGTCATAGTATAGCATGTTGCTCTAAAAATGTCATAGTATAGCATGTCACTCTAAAAACGTCATAGTATAGCATGTCACTCTAAAAACGTCATAGTCTAGCATGTCGCTCTTGAAACGTCGTAGTATAGCCTTTAGTCCACAAAACGTTGTTATGTCCCGGCTGTCTGAAGTAGGTGAGGAGCAACACCAAAACAGTCCAAACGCTGGTTTCCAGAGGGTTAGACGAGTATTTATTTGAAAGAGGACGTTTACAACAACAGAACATGTGAGGGGGTTAAAAGCAAATGGGTGGTAGTAAAAGAAAAATAAATAAACAGAATTAAAAGTGACCTTCATGTTGACATTGATGGGCATTCCAACCAGGAACAAAGTAAAAGATAATAAATACGAAAAAAAAACCTCTTCCTGTTCACCTCTTCAAGCCCAAAAACACACCGCAGTAGCACCCTAAACTAAAACTACCAATGGGTTTCCTGTTTTCCTTTCTGAACAAGTCAAAGGTCCCTCTCTATCTCCCCACACATCCACCAACCACTGGAACACATCTCCAAAGTTCTGCCAGGCCAGCTCAGCTTCCCTTCAGAAGAAGTTCCACCAGATGAAGGAGCCTTTTGAGAGGCAGCTGGCATCGCTCACCCTGAATGCAGCCGTCTGCTGTCTGATAGTTTTCCTCATTGTAGTCTTCAATAAAGTCTTTTTCCTCATGTCAGGATGTGGTGAGACTCTTTTCAGTCTCTGCAGACGTCCCTCATTGTGCATCTCCAGAGAAGAAACAGAAAAACTGGTCACTGCTTCAGCATCACAAATGCTCTCCAGCATTGAGAGTGTTTTAGGAATTCATTCATTGTGTTGTGAACTTTGAAGGAGCAGAAACTTTACAGCTGCCAAAGAGCTCCAATTCTGGATGTTTTAGGAAATGAAGTTCATCAAATGAACACTTGATTTTTGCTGATAACTCATTAAATTACTGAAGAAATCTAGCATAAAAACCTGTAAACTCAGGCAGCTTTTGTTAAAGTTTGTCTATAATTCTATCATCATGTTCTGGAACCAGGACTCAAATCAGATACTTGTGTGTTTCTGTATTTAAGGCCTGAGGTTTGAACGTACAGCAGAGGATTAGAAAGGAGTGATTTTAATGTTTAAATCTGTCCAGTAAATGTTTGGAGTAAAAATGATTAAAATTTTGATTTAGATAGATTTGTGTCAGATAATATTGTAGAGTCTCACTTAAATATATCCAAATGAATTCAGTGTATTTACATTTTATAGAATAGTTTATTTCTTAATCTCAATACTGTAGGGTCTGACCCTAAATATTATAATAATGGTGTAAATTTAAATAAATAATATTGTAGTGCAGAGTCATAAACTTTAGTCAGCTAAACTTACATAATATCACTGCACAATCTTAACCTGAACATTCATATTACTGAGGAAAATTTCCATAAATCCTGATAGAGTCTTATCTGGAATATGTCTAACATGAATCTTTTTGTATTGTGCTGATAAACAACAATAACCTGACTTTCAGATAATATTTATTGTCTGTGATTGTGAGACTAAATTCCTCCACATTCTATAACTTTACTAGCAGCTGTAGGAATAAATAAAAATAAAATCTGTTCATTTCCACATTATGCACATTTATTTATTCTTAACATCTCAGACTGAATGGTAGCTGGCAGTAAAAACAAACTCATCTGCTGGACTGAATTTCCCAAAATGCAAACATGGACAGAATTTAACACTCATGTATTCATGGCAACGCTAAAGTTTTTGCTTCTTACCAAAGTTCACAACACAAGTAAAGACTTAACATTTGTAAACAGAACAAAAACGTATCGACAAAGTTTTCTGTTAGAGTTTGTGTTCTTCTAAGTTTAAATCCAAGATTTTAAATACTTTCATTTCCTGCAAATGAATATCTACTCCAAATGTCTCACTAATAATCATTATCAGCCTTAAAAACCAACAAAACACCCCTTTATACTCGACCACACTTAGTACAGTCCGGTTCCCCCTTCTATAAATCTGCTTGGAATCGTCCACTTCCTGTTTGTCAAAGTGGCCTTCTACCTGGACAGGTTTTGTTGGAGCTCATGCAACAAACATTTTGGGTAACTGCACTTTAATATGGATGGATGACACTGAATTAGAGTCTGTTTTAATGAGACTGAGTTAAGATGTGTAGCTCTGTCATTAAATAGGAAATTATTTCTCAGAATTCACAGAGAAAAGTCTGAAATGTTTGCTAGGTTAGCGTCCCACATGTTCTTTGGCTCAGCTAAAGCTAACTCTCTCCAACTTCTGGATCTCTTGAGTTGCTTGTTGTTAAAATATCTTGCTGTTAATGCTAAAGCTCAGGAAGTCTGAGATGTTTGTTCAAAATAAGCTCATTCTCAAGTCTTATCTGAACTGTCCTCTTTTGTTTAAACTTTCCCTAAACTTAGGAGTTAATGACAGAGCAGCACATCCAGACTCACACTCATTTATGTAGAGATTAAACTTCAGTGTAATTCATTGATGTTAAAGTGCAGTTTTTCAAATGTTTGTTGCACATGCTCCCGACCAAACCAGTCCAAGTGGAAGACAAAGTGAAGAGAAAGCTCCAGAGGATGAATATCACACATTTACATTGGAAATAAATGTCTTTTAATTAGACATTGTCATGCAAAAGTTGGATTTCCCTTTAATGATGTTCAAATCTTTGAGTGTTTTGTTGATGATGGTTTCTAAATGTTTTTTGACACTCGGCCCCAAAGATTAAAACTTTCTACGGCTCACAAGCTGCAACAATTCACACATTATCAACTATCTTTCTGACTAAACTAAGATAAAAAGTGAAAAACTGCCTGATTCCTGCATCATGAATGTCAATCTTTTTGGTTTTTATGCCAGTAAACTGAATATATTTGGGTTTGACATTTTATAAACTAAAACAAGAAGTGAATTACTGGAGAAAACAATCAACAGATTAATGGACAAAGAAAATGTGTTTTCCAACATATATGTCTGAATTACTCCAACATTACAAGATACATACAATTTTAATTCAATTTTAATTATATAACACCAATTACAGGTCAAATTGTCTCAAGACACTTTATTTTTAGATTTTTTTGTCATTTAAAATATGACAGTAAGAAATTTAAACCTCTTGACTAATCCAATTTATTATTTGATTTTTAAGAGACTAATCGACAAAATAAGTTTCTCCACTAAAACTAATAAACATGAGGTCAAATAGAAGGAAGAGTTTTAAATACTGCAGTCCCACGATGACAAGAATAAAGTTTGTCAACAAAAGCTAAATCTGCTGGTGGATTCCATGAAAGTCCTAATAAATGATAATAAAGTGTGATACTAAAGGTTTGTGGTGCTAAAAATCTCCAAGTAAAGATATCAAGTTGAACATCTGGATGGAGGTTGATAAAAGTTGATCTCCCTTCATTTCTTCTGGAGTCGACTCCATGGATTTCATGGATGGTGGTTAAAGACCTGCTCTTCTAGTGGTCTTCCTTCTAGTCGCTTTAAAAAGTCAGTCCATCCTGGCCGACTTCAACACCTCTTCATGACAACTTGTTCTGCCTCCGACCTCGTGGAAACTCAAGAAACTCGGGAAAACCCGTCGAGACTCGAAGAACTCGTGGAGACTCGAAGAACTCGTCGGGCGGGGGAAGGTGTGGTCGGTGGTGGTGGGAGGTGGGGGAGTAGAGGGGGGAGGCCGCCACCCACCTCCCCGCCTACTCTCCGCCCTGACTCCACCCAGACTCCGCCTTGGCTCCACCTATGTGGTGACTTGAGAAACTACGATGACAAAGGGACGACGAAATTATGCTATTTTATCTGATCTGTAGCTCAGTGAGTTAAGGATGTGCCTATGGAGCGGCAGGTCGCTGGTTCAAGACCAGACCCTTCTTAAACTTTATCAAAATCCTGACAAAGACAAAGAAAGAAAACTGCCGGTGGCGGGTCTCGAACCTGCGACCCTCCGCTTGGGAGTCTTCTTCTTATCCCCCTGAGCTACTCGCTCAGATACAAATTCTTCTTTTTTTTGCGCATTTATCATCTATTTTTTGTCGTTTTCGAGTTTTTTTTTAACTTGGGTCTCAACTCGACCGTTTTTCTCAGGAGGTTGGACTTCAGCCTTTGTGCTGGAGGGTGGAACCCTCACTTCCAAGACTTTCCAAAGCCTCCACACCTCCCGAGTCCTCAGGACCTGAGCTTTCACACAGTCTGAGGGCTGAAATTTTCTAAGTCCCACAGTAGTTCTCTGTTAGATTGAACTTTCGGACAGTCCAAGGACTGATATCTTCTAAGTCCCACAGTACTTCTCTGTTAGTTTGAACCTTCAGACAGTCTGAGGACTGAAATTTTCTAAGTTCCTGAGTAGTTCTCTGTTAGTTTGAACCTTCAGACAGTCCAAGGACTGATATCTTCTAAGTTCCTGAGTAGTTCTCTGTTAGTTTGAGCTTTTCGACAGTCTGAGGACTGAAATTTTTAAAGTTTCTCAGTACTTCTCTGCTAGTTTGAACTTTCTGGTTAACAGAAGCCTTAAAACTTGTGACCATGAGTCTTGATTTCACATTTAGACCATCGATCTGAGTTCTTCTCAGACCTTCACCTGTGTGTTTTTAGAAATCCTGAACAAACTTTGATTCTCTTCACTGAACAGTAAAGTTTTTGACAATCAGAAGGTAACATTAGTTTGATCAATGCCTTCAACTACTAGTAGACTTTATCTGGAAAGCAGTTTTCTGAAATGAGTTCTTAGTAAATCTGTCTACAATCAAACCAAGAACATAGAAAGAGGAAATATTTGAAGAAACAACTCGATGTTTTCATTTCAGACTAGAAAACACTTCGACGTTTATCTGTTTTTGCTCTTTTTGATCGTTTGTTTCTTCTGTTTAATTTGATCTTCTAAAGTCTAAATGGTGTCTTTTCAAATGTTTTGTCTTTAGTTTGATTCTTAAACGTTTAGTTTTGCTCTTTTCTCATCTTATATTCTTTTCTAATGTCTGATTTGATTTCCAAATGTTTTGTCTTTTTCATGTTTAATTGTTGTTTTTTCAAATGTTTTATCGGCTTGTTTGAATTTTTTTTCTTTCCCAATATTTAATTTTTCGATTAAATCTTTAAGGTTTTTCTTTTTAAATGTTTTACCACCTTTTAATGTTTAATTTTCTTTTTAAATGCTCCATTGTATTTTCTGCTTAATTATCTCATTCGATATTTTGTCAGTTTAATATTATTTAATTGTATTTAAAGTTTACTTTTATTAAACTGACAAAATATCGAATGAGATAATTAAGCACAATACAAAACATGTACGTATATTAAACAAAATTTTTAAAATAACATTATTCAAAATTACAGAGAACATATTCTAGATAATTACACATTTAAGAAACACTTTTTAAACCAGAATAATATTAAACATTTAAAAAAAATACAAAACATTAGATTGTTAAACCTTAAAAAAATACTTTTTAAACAAGAATAATATTAAACATATAAAAAAAATACAAAACATTAAATTAGATTGTTAAACCTTTAAAAAATACTTTTTAAACAAGAATAATATTACACATTTAAAAAAATACAAAACATTAGATTGTTAAACCTTAAAAAAATACTTTTTAAACAAGAATAATATTAAACATATAAAAAAATACAAAACATTAAATTAGATTGTTAAACCTTTAAAAAATACTTTTTAAACAAGAATAATATTAAACATTTAAAAAAATACAAAACATTAAATTAGATTGTTAAACCTTTAAAAAATGCTTTTTAAACAAGAATAATATTAAGCATTTAAAAAAATACAAAACATTAAATTAGATTGTTAAACCTTTAAAAAATACTTTTTAAACAAGAATAATATTAAACATTTAAAAAAATACAAAACATTAGATTGTTAAACCTTTAAAAAAATACTATTTTTAAACAAGAATAATATTAAACATTAAAAAAATATAAAACATTAAATTAGAATGTTAAACCTTTAAAAAAAATACTTTTTAAACAAGAATAATATTAAACATTAAAAAATATAAAACATTAAATTAGAATGTTAAACCTTTAAAAAATACTTTTTTAACAAGAATAATATTACACATTTAAAAAAATACAACATATTTTTAGATAATTACACATTTAAAAAATACTTTTTAAACAAAATTTTTTTTTTAGTTTTATTGTATTTTTTCCCCCTTTCATTTAATTGCTTTTTGTTATGTAGTTTATTTCTTTAAACCTCTTTTTCTGTCAAGATTTTAACCCCAACCTTAAAAATGAAGCAAACCCTTAAATCACATTGAAAATAGTTCTGTTGTCACAATCATGAGTTAGTCAATTATTCAGTTTATCAATCAAACTTTATTTGTTTAGCACCTTTTACACAGATGACAAAACTAAACAAGCAAAGAGAAAAAACTATGCTAAAACTACGATTAAAACTCAAAACCATTAAAAAAAAAGATTTAGCATGGTAATAAAATCTGTTGTGTCCAGGGGATGGAGGGAGTTTATTGAAGTCTTCTTGGGCTCACATGGGAAATCATTTAAAATATAAACTTGATATTCGGTCTAAGGAAACTGGAAACTGCAGAGCGACAGAAGAACCAACAATATCTCCTGTTTTCTCCTTTAATGAGTCGACTCATCTTGTGCTTTCAGACCAAAGAACTACAGACTCTTCACAACCTGCTCAAACTCTTGGTACAGGACCTCACCACACGGTCAAGAAGGTTTCCATCTCATTTCTACTCTGAAGCTCACCTTCTCCTGCTCAAACTGCTGACAAATGTTCCTGCTGCTCTAAAGTCTGCTCTCCAGAACTTCCTAAAAACTCTCAAAGTCTCTTCTGCTGCAGGCTGCTTTGTAGAACTGTTCCAGAAAACCTCACTAAACCACATGGAGGGGCCTCAAGATAGTCGTCCAAATGAAACCGTACAAAAACCAAACTAGCACAACCCAAACGCTAAAGTCTCCTGCAGCCTACCAGAGAACCTCTGAGAACAGAGAATCAGGACAGGAACTCTTACCTTCTGGACAACCAAGAATACACAATGTGTCTGACCAAAAACCTCTAAAGACTCACTACAGCCAAGATAAACACACAACTCAGCTGTACCAAATCCACTAATCACTGCACACATTAGCACCATGTGCCAACTGTGGCTAAAGAACCACATTTACCAAGACAACTATCCAGTACAAAGCCCTAAACCACACCAAGAAACACATTAAAGACGATTTTACTGCTGGAAGCTGCAAGCCAACGCCTAAAGAACAAACACAACGGAGCCAAACCCGGTTCCGTGGTGAAGAGAAGCAGAGGAAATGTTTGTCTGCTGCTAAATAAAGCAGGAAGACACTGAGCTGCTCAGGTGTTCCTGATAACACCAAGCAGCCACCTGGACAGCCAATAGGAACACAGCTTACTGGAAGTCCAGAGGGCTGGGTTAGTGAAGTAAATTTAGTTTAAAGTTGAAGCAGAACGTTAACAAAGAAAGTTGAAAACCACCTTCTGATCCCTGAAATCTCTGAGTTTTCACACAAAGAACGCCTGAACATGTCAAACTGGTTTCATAGTAGAACCATCATTGTAAAAACATCATAATATGGTGTGTTGCTCAAAAAACATTACGACCCGGCTGTCTAGGGTCGCCGAAGAGCAACACAAAAACAGGACAAACGCTGGTTTCCAGGGGGTTAGGAGGCTATTTATTTGAAAGAGTAAGTTTGCAACAACACATGTGAGCAGAAAAATCACAGTCTGTCTTTAGTTCATCTGAAAATATTAGTTTTTGTCTTTTTTATTGACCAAACTTTTCAGGAAGTAGATGAAGAATAATTAAAGCTCTCATGTAGAAGTCCAACTTATTTTGGATCCTTGTGGAGAGTTTAATCTTAGAGTTTCTAAAGCTGTTGAGTTTTTCGAGTGACATGGATTGTTTTGACATTTAATAACCGAGTCCTGAAATAAAATTGCAGTTGTGGATTTCTGTCATTTAGTCTGGACTAAACAAATAACAGCAGCATAAATCAAAGACGTCATTATGAGGAGTCTGGATTGAGGTTTCTCACTTGATAATGATCAAAACATGAAATTTAGGCTGATTTTAAAGAATATTCCACCTTAAATTTTTTAATGTTGACCTCAAAGGTTGGTTTCAGGGAGTATTCCATCTACAAGGTCCTCAAACATCCACCTTAAAGGAACATTCCACAAAAAATCCTTGGACATGCACCTAAAAAGTTGGTTTACCCGAGTATTCCATCCAAAACCCTCAAAGAGACCTGAGGGGCTGGTTAAAAGGAATATTCCACCTAAATCCTCAAATATAGACCCGAAAGGGTGGTTTCGAAAAAATCCTTCAATGTAGACCAAAAAAGTCAGTATGGAGGAATATTCCACCTGAAATGTAGACCTGAGAAGTTGGTTTGGAAGAATATACCATCCTAAACATCCTTAAATGTAGACTAAAAGATGGTTTGGAAGAAAATTCCACCTAAAATCCTCCAATGTAGACCTAAAAGGTGAGTTTAATGGTATATTCCACCTAAAATTCACTACTGTAGACCTTGGAGGTTGGTCTGATGGTATATTCCATCCAACATCCTTGAACATAAACTTAAAAAGTTTGTTCAAAGGAATTTTCCACCTAAAATCTTTCAATGTAGACCAAAAAATCTCGGTGTAAAGGATAAGGATAAACTTTATTGATCCCAGTGGGGAAAGTTCACCGTTACAGCAGCTCCAAAGAAAATGTATAAAGGCAGTGCAGGAATAGATAAGAAAAAGAAACACAGTGCAAAAGTTGCAGAAAAAACATTATATACAGATAGGATGACGTTATTTCTTTTACACCGACAAATCAAAGATAAGATGGTTTTACCTTAGCTGACATGTTTCAACTGCAACTGCAGTCTTCTTCCGAGCGTCATCTGACGTGTGCTGACGTGTCCTTTTTATCAGGTGACCGGTCTGACAGATCTGTCAGAATCTGTCAGACCGGCCACGCCCCCCGCCGTCCGGTGGTCTCTGGAGGATGGAATCCCAGGTGTGCCAGAGGGTGTAGGCCCACTCGTCCCGGTTCATGGAGCAGCTCGCCCGCTTCCTGATCTCGATGGCCTCCTTGATCCATCGTTTATGCTTGTTGGTCTCCGATGTTACAATCCTCCCCCTGTCCCAGTCCATGATATGATTATTTCTTTTGCAGTGATCCGTGATGGCTGATGTTTTGTTTTCTTGTTCGGCTTTTTCTTTTTGTGTTCTTGTGAGTCGTCCGATTGTTTCCTTTTCTAATTCTGTCTGGTGTTCTTTTCGTCTTGTGTTGAATGTTCTGCCTGTTTCTTCTGGGATTCCATCCTCCAGAGACCACCGGACGGCGGGGGGCGTGGCCGGTGGTCGACGGCATCCTCAGACCCACGAGTCGGGGAGTCGCTGAACTTGTTGGTCCGGTTTGAAGGCCTCCGTGTGGTCCAGTAGAAGTCCATGTAGTCGGTGTTGGCTTTGAACCGCAGCGACTGGCCGCCATCAGGTGGACCGGCTCGTCCTCGTAGGGCTCCTCCTGTAGCCTTGAGGGAACCACAGGAACATTCAGTAGCTGTTGGAGTTCTTCCTGTCAGGCTCGTGGTAGAACAGCTCTGAAGAATCTTGTACTTGTCTTATCTGGAACAATCTAACAGCCTAAACTGTTAACAGCAGTGTAAAGAAGCAAACACACAGGCATAGATTAGGACTCAAACTAGATTTATTTTAGAAAACAAATCAGCTTCGAGGCATTTGTTCACACATGTGGCTGAATAGGAGGCCGTCCAATCAGATTCGAGGTCTTCACTCTGTAGTAGTGATGGTGAGATGAAGCATTGAACCACTTGAGCCAATTGGTTAGAAAAACGCTTCATTTCTTGAAGCTTCATGAGCACACGAAGCCACCTACTGGCCAGGTGTATAATCACAGGCAGCTGTATCTGAACCACATGTCTGATGCATTGAATTTTTATCTGTTATGGCTGTTGGGAAATGACTATGAAATACAAGAAAATGTATGACCAAATAATTTCTGTAGATAAATTCTCACATGTAGAATAAAATATATTTTTCATGTATTCTATGTGTGTAAACTTTCCCCAAAATGGTAGTATCATATAATGTGGCAGGTTGTGTAATGATTTTCTGTCACTTTAAGAAAATGCCATGGCCTTAAGCAGGCAAAGGACAGTGAAAGTGTGGAACTAGTAAGATCGTACTGAATATGCTGTGTAACTTGGACAATGATGCACAGGAAAGGGGACAGTTTATTCCTTTTATTCAGAAATAACAGTTTCTCAACAGTTTTTGGTTTTAAACTATTCCTTTTTTGACACACACAATAATCACCTCACCTTTGAATAAAATAACAGTGAAAAATACAGTTCTTGGTAACCAAAGCTAATGCGTCTGTAATAATGTTAGATTCAGCTTACCTGATTAGGAATCATCAAATTGAAATGTTCCCACACAGGGGAAATCCTCCTCTTCCTAGCTGGCTCCTTCCTAAAACCCATCCTTCTCTCCTCACTCTCCTAAATCTCCAAACTATCTTTCTACTCTCTAAAATCTCCAAACTATATCCAGACTATATAAACACTCTCCAGACTCTAGTATTCAAGCTATTCAAACTCTCAACTGACAGCAACTCTCTATCAAAATCCCACGTTTTGAACGGAGCCTGAGGGGTTTATGTTTCTGTCAAACCTCACAGCAAAATCTGAACCACTTTCCGAAGCAGTCACGTGGTTCAGCCAGGCAGTGAGGCTTCGGACGTCATCATTTTGGCTCCTCCCCTAAATGAAACAAGCATTTTACACCTGTGTTAATTAGCCCGCTAGCTAACTTAGCCGCTTAGCTAGCTAACGCGTCCGGACCAACTGCTCAAACATGACAAAACACAACTCTTCACAAGTCGCTGGCTTAATGTACAACAAAACAACGCTACTGGTCAGAAGTATTTATCTTCTTACCGAGTTTATGTTTTGTTATTCTAAATATAAAATGAAAATCAAAGCATTTTTAAAATTTTGTAAATCCCTTTTTGATCATGAAAAGGAAAAACGCCTTGTATTTCAATTTAAATTTTTGCATTTTAAAACGAAAATCAAATAACCATTCCTTATTTGTTTTTCAATACCCATTTCAGAATGGAAAATCCAATTGCCAGATAAATACACGGACCCCCTCTGTTACATTCTTCAGCTTAATTTCACTTCACATGGCAAACACATCATCATTATTTCATATTTAAGTATTGTAATAAGTGCACGTCATAAACCAAGATTAAAAACCTCCCCTTGATTAATTTTTAAATAGCATCATTTTTCTGCTAAATCTAGAAATCTTTGAGCTCAACAAAAATCAATCTTTTTGAGTTACGACAACTTTTAATATAAATTATGCTCAGCCAACAAACTACACTGAGTTGGAAAAATTAGGTTTTCCTCTACAATCAATGGTATTTTTTAATTATCAGTCTTATCTTAAGAGAGTGGAGAGAACTTGAATAGTAAAGAAAAATGAAGTTGTCAACTCAATTAAGTTAACTCAACTTAAATTTAGTTTTCAATCAACTGATGCAGAAATCTGAGTTTAAGTTACGCATAATATTAAGTTGATGCAATTACCATCATTATTTTGTCAAAACAGCCAATCAATATGTTGTTTTATGCAGTTTATTTAAACCAGTAAATTAGATTTTTATTTTTGCAAGTATGAAATTAATTAAGTGGTGGGAAAAAGGTCCATTTAATTATTTTTTCAAGTGTGGTTGGAGGTAATTTAAAAAAGTGGTTTTGAGGTAAGTTGGTGTAATGCTTTGACCATAACCTCTGTGTTTATTTTCTTGGCTGATTGAACAGAAAAAAGTGCATCGTTCACATCTAAAAAACTAAAAGAAAGAAAGAAAGAAAGAAATCACTGAAGAATTTCTGTATGTACTAAAATTTATGTTGGGGTTATATCACATTCACCCTACATCTATGTCAGACAAAATTAAAATTAAAAAATAAAGTTAATTTTATACATAAGTAGCAACTTTGTATTGATCAAAATGACTTGTTTAGGCTTTCCAAATAGTTTTATAACAACAAAATTGCAGTCTGTCATGATTTATTACTCTCTAAATTCCTTAATTTAAACATCCTTCATGTGTACTGGATATCTTTGGATACTGATAATCTAAATATATCAATTTTAAACGAAAACAGATGTTCTTTCCTTTTAAGGGGGGTATTTTTCCCTGGTTTCCCCTGTTTGCAATTTTTTGTTTCCCTGCATCCATGGACTTGACTGTTTCTCTTTTTCAGAATAGTTGGGATTTCCATAATCCTCTCTTGGATCCTCTTATTTGCCTCAAGAAGACCCTCATGAGACCAGTTGTTCTCTCATGTGCAGCGCTCATTTGCTCCTATCGGGTGCCTCGACAAAAGCAATACACTTTCACGCACTGATCTATTTGGCAAAAGGGAAGCCGAATGTATTAATGGGAAGGTAAAACAAGCTCAAAAGGACAATAAAGGGACGGCATATGCTGAGCGCAGCTGGCAGGAATAAATTTATAGTCTCCTCAAGATGGAGGAAGTTGAAGGCAGTGAAATTAGATTGCTGAGTTTACCCCTCAGGCAATGCAACAGGAGCCTCAGCTGCTGATATAGATCATACTGCCACTAGCCGCCACAGCCTCTGTAACATGACTGGGATTTTAATTGAGCACCACTGAAGGTGATTTGTGATGCTGTGGCAATTAGCTATGTGTCAACATTTACATTAAGCTATTTACAGTCACCATAAATCGGACAGGAGGGAACAGAAACTTAAAGGGATATCAGTGACCTATTAGGGGAGCAGAAATTGTAATAAAATGCTGGAGTCTTTTCCCCCCTCACTTAACAGGGGAATGACTCTGTTCTATTAAACATCTCCAGGGAGATAGACTCTAATCCTGACTACACTCATTTCATGTTGAGCAGAGAACCCATAGCAGAAGCAATGTTTAAAATAAACCTATACTGATTACATTGTATATAAGCTATTATAGAAAACTCATACCGCCTGAGCTCAGAACATTCATGTGATTTACCTTCATTTTATCCATTTCCAATGTCTGGACAAGGCCATTAAGCATATAATGAAGACTAATCACTGGCGATAGGAGGTCCAGTTTGTTATTATGCACCGTAAAGCTTCAGTGCAACATCTTTACACACAGATTTCAAGGCAAAAAAAAAGGAAATTTATGAGTGATTATTTGAAAATTGTGCCCACCAGACTACATGCGGCTAATCAGTGGAAAACTCTCAAGCCATTGCAAAATGTTATACTTTTTCCACAAGTAATCACACTCACGAGGTTGTGCACTGATTAGAAAAAGGCAGCACCGCTTTTTTTGTGTTCTTTTTATTACATTTTCAGAAAGAAAAAGACTGAACCTGGCACAGAGCTCTCCAGGTCATTAAAGAAACGCTCCGGCGACAATCAAGTCTTTCTGCTTTTACTTTGTCACAATGTGCCTGCGGTGTTTTATTTTTAATAAATGCTTGAAGACACATTGTGAGAGAAATAAACAGTCAACGCCATAGCTGAGCATTTTCACCTTGAAGCTGCAGTTTACTGCTGATAATTTTAAAGCCAGAGTCTGATGAGTAACAAACCCAAGGAATCAATCCTGACAATTTTCAGACACAGTTTCTGGTTTGAACATGTAACCTGAATTACTCCAATATTATAATTTCATATAGTGGTGTACCAAGTAGACGTACAGTATTTGAATAGCGTTGTCGATAAGCTGGTGTGCTCAAGCTGCAGCGAGCAACAGAAGAGGAGTGTAGATAGAAGTACGAACTTTATCTGCCCATTCTAGAGGAAAAAAAGAGTGTAGTTACATCTTTGACATTTTAATGCATGAAGGGATTATTTTCAGGAAAAAAAAAACCACTTCTAAATAACTCTGATGCACAGAGATCCATTTTTAGAGGTTTAATGAGCGACCAGAAAATGACTAAGTCTGTTTCATGATCTCTGAGTTTCTGTGCTGAAATGTAGGTTTTGGACTTTGCTAGGTCACTTGCTTCCACATATTTCAGTGGAGGTTAAAACCTTGAGGCTTAGTTCCTCAACACCACCTTTCTCTACAAACCAAACACCCCATATATCTTACTTGTTTGTTAATTCTCTTTCATTGAGGTGTTATACACTGAAATGGCATTCTGTGTTCCCCTGCTGGCTGTTTTCTGAGCATATTGGGGAAAAATATATGAGTGTTGAGTTGTGTTTTGTATCGATCACCTGCAGTTTTTTTCTCTTGCTTGTCTGGTCCTTGTAAAATCAGGACGGATATATCGCTCATTTATCCTCCGCCTGGGGCTTAACTCATCTGTCATTGATTAAGCAGTTATATGTCTGTTTTATTGGCTGGAGAACAGAGGATCAGAACAACCATCACCTCAGTGGCACATTGATGGACAGGCTTTGCAGCAACTGAAGGATTTGGAGAGTCGGGGAAAGGATAGCGAAAGGGCAGCGACTGGCTCATCACTGACACGAAGCAAATAAAGTGAAATAGATTGACGCTGGTGGCTAAACAGTGTGTGGGTGGTGAGAAAATAGATATGGTTGTTGTGTAGTTCACCTTTAGGGGTGAGGAGACCTTAGCAGTATGGTAACAGTAAAAATCTACTTGCATGATTCAGTTTCTAAACATATTAAAAGAGCTTAATGAACATAATGTAAGGTTTGTTTCACTACACACCCTTTATCCAAAATACAAATTTCCATGCACTGCCATTAAACGAGTCAGGAAATGTTCAGGGTGAGCTGTGGGTCGGTACGTGTCACGGTTCACTTTGTCTGAGGCAACACAGTGTTAATATTTAGCCAGCTGTCAAGGCCCAGGCCAAACTTTCTCCAGCGTAACGTTACCTGCAGACATTGCTCTGAGAATAGCTCATCCCTGCTGCCAAGCTTTCAGCACTTTTGTTTTCTCCCTGTTTGCTGAGGCCAAAAACCAAATAGTGTCTGATACGTGCATGAATCATAAATGGGCCAACTCAGCAGTTTCTTCTAAATCCAACCTTTTTAATTATGTATGAGCAAAGGAGGTTTCCTCTCTGGGTTTGATATCCTCCTCCACTGGTACCAAAAAAAGATGCAAGACAGAATTAATAATTGTTTATCCGCATCAGTTCAAAAAGTGCCCGAATTATCTGGGCACAGATCTTAATTATGAATGTGCGTTCATGGAATCTGATGCGTATCATGGTTTTGCTTTTGTTTTAGCTTTAATATAGGCACATATTATTTAGAGAAAAAGAATACAGCCATGACAGCAGCAACGTTAGGTCTCAATTAGGAAGAGGAGTTTAGCGCTTTGAGGATGCTGTAACAAGCTCATAATCATGATGACGACAAGTCGCCCAAGGCCACTGTACTAATTTAGAACATTTTCATGCAAATATTTGTTAATTATCATTATAAACAAAAACACAGAGACAGTTGACAAGATTAAATAAAAACCCTGAGCTCATGACCCCTGCAGTGAGTGGAAGCAGTGATTCTGTTGTACATTTTTCTGGTCTGATGCCTTAGATAGAAGGCTCACTGTAAATCAGTATGAAATTGTTCTGGGTGATCACCTTTATTCTGTAATGAAACATTTCAAGCCTGATGCTGGTGGTCTCTTCCTGGATGTCAATACCTCCATCCACGGGGTGTAAGGGGTCATCGAATGGTTTGAGGAGTATGAAAAATGATGGCAGTTAAAGCACCCAAGGGAGATTTTGGACCAACATGTTACATAGCGCTCTCCATTAACATCATCAAAACACCAAATAAGGGGAATTTTTTTTTGAAGAATGGAGTTCCATCCCTCCAGAAAAATTATCCACCTATCCATCTTTTCCTCCGTCTATCCATAGATTCCTCTATCTATCTATCTATCTATCTATCTATCTATCTATCTATCTATCTATCTATCTATCTATCATCCATCTTTTCCTCCATCTATCCCTCTGTCTATCATCTATCCATCTAATATGATAACAACAGTGTCACAAAGTATGACTCAAACCAAACTCTGATCTCACATAAGTGTCTGGAACCCAAACACACACCAGAGAAACACAGCACATGGAGGAGTTAATTGACCGTATGGCACATCCATTCAATTCTGACAAGACAACGAGCACGTCCTCTACCTCGGAAAATTACTGCTTTGAATCCTATCAAGATCAGATAAAGCTGTGTACTTTCCAATCAAATCATCGCTGCTTAGATATCTGGGCAATTATCGATCTGACACGTACCTCACAGTATTGATCCAGCTGTGGCAGGTTTATTATCATGGAGAAAACAGACTTTCACCACATCCTTTCCTCACTCCAGCTCAAACTTGCACCCACAGTGTCTGCCGATGAGACATAACACATTATTTCTTTTCGCTTAGTGTGATATTATCAGCTCATCAGAGCAGCCATGGCTGAGAATAATTGGGTCCTGAAGCTCCCGCAGCTGTTAGCTTTTTCTTTTTTTTTCTCAATGTTGGTTTGTTGTGACACTTTACTTGCTTTTGAGAACTCTTCGGAGCCTAATAGTCAGTTAAGAAAGGAGTGTTGACTTTCTGAGAGAATTGTGAATCACAGCATCATCTGGGAGGAGGGCTGGTGTGGCCTGTCATTACTTTCAGATGTCTCGCAGCAAACTTACAGTACGCCTTAAAACTTTGATTAGCGTGGCTGTGCGTCGCAACCAGATGGGTGACTATAAAATTCATCAGATGTATTTTCTGTGGGTAACTGGCCTGCGGGAACTTGAGTCATTTATTGTGTGTGCTTTTGCTTTGATGAAGTTCTGATGTGGCCCAAAATGACCAGTTTCCTATTTTGTTACTAAGTTTTTCCAACAGAAATATGGTACTAACATGGGCACCGACTGACACTGTTACTGGGCCACGATGCAGATGAAAATGTTGCATGTAATATTTTTTCCCAAGTCAACTTTGACTATAAAAAAAATCAAGCTTTGCACACATTTAATAACTAAAATTTGATTTGAGCTGAGGTTAAACCAAACAAGTGGAGGACTGTTTTGCTTCCATTAACCTTTCTCCCACAGCAGCTGTCAGAAAACTCAAGCTACAGCTGTTCAAAAAAACTATTAGAGAGTATAAACCACTTCAGAACCATCTGGCAAACATGACTGGCAGCTTCACAGCTGCAATCACAGACTGCTTGTTTTCAGTAGGGACTCTGGATGTAAGTGGGCTTAAAACAGGACAGCCACTAAAGTTTCAATTATGGTACATATCCTACGAGAGCTTCTTTGCTGTTTTTCATTGTGGCGCTTGTTTTGTTTTCCCATTTAATTCTCAATGCATGATTTGTACAGTGGCATGCAAAGGTTTGGGTTCCTCTGATCAAAATTTCTGTTACTATTAATTCTTAAATATTTTGTCAAAACACACACAGTTCGTTCCTTTTTGTTTAACATTTTACAGAAGAATAATTTATCTCTAAAATATTTTTTTATTTATTTATTTTTTTTTAAAAACAGGTTTAGAGTGAAATTAAGGCAAGAACACCATGTAAAAGTTTGGGCATCCCATAAGATTAAAGTTCTCACATAACTTTTCCCAAGCTTGTTGCAGCTACAGTCATATTCGAAAGACCAAGTGATGCAAATACATAATAAACACTCTGACTCAAACTGTGTCTCTACAATCAGCTGCCAAGGGCCCTTGAAGCAGCTGCTTAGCACTGCGAAAATTAAAATAATTAATGCCCACAAAGCAGGAGAAAGCCATACGAAGATAGCGCAGTGCTTTCACTTAGCCATTTCCTCAGCTGGAAATGTAATTAAGAATTGGAAGTTAACAGGAACAGTGGAGGTCAGCTTGAGGTCTGGAAGAACAGGAAAACTTTCTTGTAGAGCTGCTTGTAGGATTGCTGGGAAGGCAAATTAAAACCAATGTTTGACTGCTGTAGATTTTCTAAATTAAATGGTGGCAGTTCACTGTTCAATTGTGCAGCAACACCTGCACGAAACAAGTGTTGCAAACTTTCCTGTGTCTCGGAGACAAAATTCTGCATCAAAAGTTTACCAATTAACAGGCAAACAAGTCTGATGCAATTTGGAAATAAGATCTGTGGGCTGATAAAGTTTAAAACATTTTGACTGAAGTGAGAAAAAGTATGTTTGGAGAATTGTTAAGCACATCAATCATGCTTTGGGCTTGTGTTAAAGCCAGTGGCAAAGGGAACATTTCACTGTTAGAGGGAAGAGTGGGTCCAATTAAATGCCAGCAAATTCTAGAAGCAACATCGCATTTTCTGTAAAAAAGCTGAGGATTAAAAAGAAGATGGTTTCTATAACAGGATAATGATCCTAGAAACACTTCAAAATCAACAATGAACTGTCTCAAGAGGCGCACGCTGCAGGTTTTTCCCTCACATTCCTCCAGCCCAAACATCATCAAGTGCACGACTGTGAGAGTAATGTCAGTGTGTTTTACCAGCTCCTGCAAATAAACGGCGGATTTGATGGCAAAAGGGAAGACGCTCCGTGTAAGAGAGAGTACACAACCGCTAACCTCACCATGTCTTTGGACTATGGGAGGAAGCTGGAGAACCTGCTGAAAACCCAAACATACATAGGGAGAACATACAAACTCCACCCAGAAAGATCCTCTAAAGAAGTAATCTTGCTATAAATATTCAAGAAATGCATCATCTTTAACTTTATGCATTGTAGATCAGGTTATCTTTCACTTGCAGCACAGTAACAGTGTTTGTTTTTTGCATGCAAATGTATGTCTCAATAGTTTTCTAAACCACAAGTTTCATCAATCCAAAAGTATTTTACATTAGTCAACATCAACAAATAAATTTGCTGTTAATATATTGTCCATCTATCATTCTAATTACACTGTTTTCATCCTGTGAAACAAATTAGGGATTAATTACCCGTCAGCAGTAAATGGTTGTTTACTTGCAATTGGCTTGTACAGTGTTTCAGTGGGATTGTATGGGATAATGTTTCTGCAAGTGAAAGTTATTTGGAAGAATAATGGTCAAAGGGTACTACAGAAAATTCTTCATAAGAGCCCAAATATGCAGTTAAACATAAAACCTACTGATCCACATGCCAAAATTTACACACACAAGGAGACAGATCAGAAGACATGCTTTAATGCATCACCAGGAGATAAATGTATTACTTTCCCATCAAAAGGTGACACTTCATATGAGCAGGTGTTGCCTTTAGCACCTCCCGTCTGAGAGTCAAATCGCTGAGATGTCGGGCTCAGTGATATTTTGAAGTGAGACGGAGAGGCTAGAAGTGACAGTGTCGTGAGTGGGTTTGACAAACCCAAGTCTACAGTTTGAAAGGCATCATATGGGAGTATGCAAGTGGAGGAGACATCTTCAGTTTTCGTCATGGACAGAGATGGATAGGCCAAGTCAAGCATATGAGTGAGTAACTGTAGGTGCTCTGCCTCTGTGTTTGTTCAACCGAGTGAATTTTTATGCTTTGCTATACTGGAGCTCCTTATTTAGGTTGTACAGAATGAAATTATCACAGAAGAAAGAAGGTCCACTGCATTATACTGCATCCTTCTCTAGAAAACAAACATCGCTTCCACTTCTCAACCTTAAAATATCATTGGAAAGACCATCTGGGCATTCTTGCCCCCGGTGGTTTAACCTTACGTCAGAGTCTGGGATTAAGACATGGCCATTTCTGGTTTTGATTAGCCTGTGCCTCAACCCCTTTAGACTTTTGCCAAATAGTGGCCCAGAAGGCCTGAGATGCAGCAGCCTTTGTGTGTGCCAAAGTGTGTGTATGCTGATCCATAATGCATGTGACGCTTCCGCCTCTTCTCATGAGGATGCCCTTTTCTTTGCGTCTGTCTGGCCAATAAAACCGATCCCAATTCACATATAAATGTTCTGACTAATTTATTAGGTTTACAATTATGAAAATGTATTCATGGATCAAGCTGCTGTAGATGCTGTTGTACTGAAAGTCCTGTCTGTTTTCCAGCATACACATAAAGACTGTGGACAAGCACGGGAGGCTGCTGCATTGTGTTTGCTGTCATCACAGTGCAGCAGCAACAGCATCTTTTAAAGTCTGCGTGCATCCATCATGCAGTTATGGGGAGCACAAAGGAGGCTTCAGTCAAATTATGAGGTGCAGAATGAACCAAACTGTGACAGCATAAATCACAGTCGCTGCGTGAGAGAGAGCGAGCGCTGCTGGCTGTAGGAGCTGCCGAAACACAGAACAATAACAACACTTTTCAAAGTGTCTCATGACAGTGGATGTTGCAAATGCTGTCGTGTGATGCTGTAAATTAACAAAACGCACCCGCGGTTCCAACTAGATGCATCTACATCGATATCGATTTATGAAGTTGGCTCAAGAAACAGGCGTCTGTATCCAAGAGACAAATCTGATGCCAGTCGGAACATGTAAACTGCTTAAATCCAACATCACAGTGGAGTTCCGTTGGGTTTTAGGCTGTTTTTAACAGAAAAGAAAAAAGCAAGACATCAAATTGGACAAAGAGGCATATTTCTGACATTATATAGATCAGATTAATCCATAATGGAAATAATATTGCAGCCTGGTGTTTGTATTGTGATTAAATCTTAGTTTTTCACCTTTTCTCACTTTCTGCACCTAAATGTTGCTGCACTCATGTTCATTTAGTTTCTTGATTTAGAAAAAAAGTGTGAAATTGATGCCAATGACATGCAAACACATTTGACAAGAACACTTCACACTTCAGCCAGCAGCCACTTCTTAAGTCACACACTTTTTGATCAGTGGTTTAAACTGGAACTTCATCCAAATGGAACAGAAAATGATACAATACAGAGAACCTGAGGCTATTCTTTAATATATTTTTTTAAGCCTCGTGATATTATTAAACCACTTTTTTTTTTTTTTTTTTACTAAGGCTTGACATTTAGCACATCACCAGAGAATGTAGCTATTATTTCCATTTTATTCCTATGTCACGAGGCATTTACAAAGGTCACAGACACCTGAAGGATGTTGCTGCTGCTAAAAATGCCATGTAGGATAACCATAGATTAACACTGGGAATTTCTTTTTTTGGGGGGGGTGAAAAGGTGAATCCCCCGCTGTAAAAATGACTCAATTTATCACTCAGTTTGTGCTTCCAAGCATAAATTCCACCACTGACTTGTGTTCATACCATTTTGTTTTTGCTCTGTGTTCTGTCTGGTTTCATTTCTGCTAAGAGGAAACTCAGATCAGCACAGAAACTGTGACTATGACCTTCTAACCTTATTTGGCATCATGAATGAAACTGTGCTATCAGTCTACTATAGTCCTTGTACAAAGCCATGAAAATGAAAATAGATCAATAGGATATTCTGTTTTACACCTCGGCTGTCTTACAGAAAATCCACTGAGGCATAAACCACCGCTGCTGAGAGCCTGAATAAAATCAATCACAAACAACAGCAAATGGAAATCAGATTGACTGCAGCACCTGAGAATAAATGTGCCCTTCAAGATCCTTTGTGGAGTCGGCTACAAAAAAAGCTGTCCAGTATCGAATGCATTTATCATGTTCAATACCTGCTCCGGTTTCTTTGTAGACAGACAGCAGAGAGAGAGAGAGAGAGAGAGAGAGAGAGAGAGAGAGAGAGAGAGAGAGAGAGAGAGAGAGAGAGGGAAGCAGAAATGCATTATGGTATGACGTGATGACTCCTTCACCAAACTGGCATTTCATAGCTGTGACACCGTCCCGTTGCTCAACAATAATTACGACATAATCTGTGTAGTAGATTATCACAATCCATTACATGATAGGCAATTAATCATCATCTGCATCTGAGCGGTGTCGTCTACGGCGAGTGAAGGAGGTCAGAGAGCAAGTTGATTTATTGGGGGGCGATTAGGGAGGCGATGGATTCACTGGAGCCACCATGTGAAACAGAGGTTTAAATCAAAATGGTCCCATTCATCACTGCATGTACTCTCATTGATACTGCAGCTCCATAAAATGAGAATATATGTTGATGTAGCTCAGACTTTAAAGACAAGATGGTTTATGAAGAGGGAACAGCCATGTCTGGACTGCCAGTGAAGCTTGTTGTCAGGGAGTGACTTTGATTCCTAGCAACTCTTTTATTTTAAGGGCAGGTCTTTTGATACTATACATACTTAAAGGTCCAGTGTGTAGGACGTAGGGACAAAATTAAACTTATACTCACAAGTATGTTTTTACTGGGTTGTGATCACCTGAAAATAGAAACTGATGTGTTTTTGTTGAATAAAATGAGACGTCTTGCTCAGAGCCTGCCATGTTGCACTGCCATCTTTCTACAGGAGCCCAGAATGGACAAACCAAACTCCAGGTCTGTGCATTTTTGTGGTTTTAGTGACCTCCTGCACAGTTTGGGAAAAAAAAGGTGATGTAAGGGGTATAGATTAGGTTGCAATCTATAACCTCACTGCCACTCGCCTCTAAAAATTACACACTGGATTGTAAGTGTCAAAAATCCAATAGAAAGATTAAAACCAACTAATTATTTGGTCCTATTAACATGAAACCTCCTAGTAACTAGTAGAGAGTGTATTTAAGCACAGTGAAACTTTGAGCTCAATGCCAATCTTAGCATGCTAATGTGCTGTTTATCATCTTAGTTTAGCAAGTCATCATGCAAACTTTGATGCCTATCCCTAAACACAAAGATCATGGGAAGGCCTTTAGTTTTTCAGGTATGGGATCACAAACCAAAGTTTTAGAGAAGACGGATGATGAGATGAAAAGCAAGTGGATCAAAGAAAGCAGTCACTTTTCATTTTGAAGGTGACATACCTGTAAATACTTCAAGGCAATCTGTCTGAGACATTTCACTTCAAGCTATAAATGTGAAATCTCACCATGGTGCCAGCAGAGATGATCAATGTCAATTTCTTTCATCCTCCAAGGGACAAAAATATCATTGCGATCAATCCAATAATTACTGAGATATTTCATTCTGGACCAAAGTTCTGACATTGCACAGTCCTGGTGCTGTAAACAATCTCTAACACACAAAACGTGTATCAAGCTGAACATATTTCCCAGTAGAGCCGCATATTGCTGTGTTCTCTACTGCTGTTTGAGTAATGTTGGATTTGAAAAGAGAAAAAAAATCAGTGCTCAGCTGTTTTGCAAAATTACAGAGCTTTCAACAAAATAAAATTATTTGCTTTGTGGTTGTTTTTAAAGGCTTAGTCAGAATAAATAGGCTTGAGGCTGTATACCACAGACAGGGCAGGAAATCAGAAAGCAACAAACCGATGCACTGCTGCTTTTTGGTTTTGGCTGATAAGAAAAGTGTAGAATAGCACCACATTTGGCTTTCAAATGTGTCAATCAGCATAACTTTATCTCCTTTATTAGCTCTAATTTCACATACGATGCATCCTGCACAGAAATACATTTAAAAAAACAGCTGTAACTTGCTTTTTCTTCATTATCCCTGACGCATTTTCAATTCGGCTTTTAAATCCTTCTTGCATTCCCATTATGTCCTCAGGGTGCCTCCTTGAAGTGCCCATCAAGATGTTCTCTCAGTGTATTAGACCATGACCAGGGGCACTTTGTTTTGATTTTGGTTGAAGGGAACATTTTCTTCAAACTCTCCTTGTCGCTGGATACCGCAGAATATTGATTTAAGCAGGCAGGCCACCCCATTACATTTATCTCTGCACACACAGTTGCCACAACATAAAAGCCACTGTTGAGCTAATTTTGCATTTGTGCTGAAAAGGTTGACAAGAAGCAGATAATCGGAACGAGAAAACGAGGTTGTGAGATAATACAACCAGCGTCAAAAGCAACGCCTCAGTCAGAACTGACAAGAACATGTAACATCTGTTAGTGATGCTCATAGTATAATATAGTGTCATAAAATACTGGTACAAATAACATCACTATGTCAAACTGAAATGGATAACAATAGCTCTGTGCACTGATGTATTTTAATCAGTGAATAATGGCATTAAAGCAAGGACATGAATCATTCTGAGTAAATGTTAATAGGCTGATAAAGAACTGGATAATAGCAGGGCTTCATGCATACGACACAAGAAAATCTGGTTTGAGAGAATTTTAGCGTGTTACATAAAACTCTTAAGCGAGCATAGCTGGTTAGTTTAATGAGACTAAAAACAGGTGATTTTGGGGGGTCTCAACAACACCTTCCCCCAAGCCTAATTTATTCCTTTGTGGGTTTCTTCTTGTGTGAATTTAAAATAAAGGTGTCACTGAGAGGTTTCATCAGTACCTGTACATTAAGACCTTCTGAATGAATTGACACCGGGGCAATCCAGTAATGCATTTTTCCCCTGCAGTCTTACAACTAATCAGTGAAAGGCCACCACAGCACGCTGCAGTACGTCACTGCTCATACACCTCTGCATCACAGCCAGCAGAAAAACCTCATCGACCCGCAGAACAAGCTATAGCCCTTATTGACTGGCTACCTCTCCCGGTGGCCATTATCTTTACTGCCTTGTTACCAGATGGAGGCGGTCAGCGCTGGCAGACAGAACAAACCCCATGCACCTTCTTTGTGTGAACAGATGGAACAGGAGGAGATGGGTGATATCACATGGCGCGAGGATGCACAAATTACAGGGCTACGCTTGCTGACTGCGTGTAAACCGGATGAACAACAACAAAAAGCGAGAGCCCTTATTGAGAAAACTGCCTGTTAAGAAGAGGACTCATAGGATTTAGGCCTCATCCTGTGAAGGTGCACATCTAAAATAACAAGAAATACTGGCTCACTGGACTGTCATTAACCTGACTCCAGTGGTGGAAATGAACAAATTAGCTTCCACTTAGTGCTATTGTTTCTGACTCCTTTGTAACAAAGTCACATTGACATTCCCATCAGCCTTCATTGTATTTGGCCTTTAGCACTAATTAGCCTATGTTAGCATGTTGATGTTAGCTCAAAGCATCACTGTGTCAAAGTTTGGCCTTTTGGAACTGCTAGTATGACTGCGGAGTAGGACTTGTGTAAAGAAGTGGATCACATTGATAAAGTATGGAAACCTCAAAATTGCACCTTTGCTTTTTGTGGATGATATGGTTCTGCTTGCTTCACCAACTGTGCCATTCAAGGTGTACTGGGGTGGTTTAAAGCAGCTGAAACGAGAATCAAGTCCAAGTCTGAGGCCATGGTTCTCTGCCACAAACTGTTAGATTGCCACCTCTTGGTTGGTAGTAAGTTGCTACTTCAAGAAAAGCAGTTTTGGGCTCTTGTTCATGAATGATGGGAAGATGGAGTATGATGATTGACAGACAGATTGTTGTAGCATCACTAGCAATTAGGGCGTTGTGCCAGACAACCTTGGCATAGGGGCAGCTGAGCTGGTAGGCAAATCTTCTGGTTTACCTGTTGAGCTATGTTTTAATTCTAGTGACCAAAAGAATGAAATCGCGGACACAATTGGCCAAAATAAGTTTCCTCCGTAGGGTGGCTCAGCTCAGTCTTTGAGATAAGATGAGGAGCTTTGGCTCAAAAGCAGCCAGCTGAGGAGGTCTACTGGGTGCCTTCCTTTGGAGGTTTTCTAGGCACAGGAAACTTAGAGGAGACCTGAGGGTCGATCCAGAACTTGCAGAAGGGATTTGATTGTTTTGATTTTAATTTGGTTCAGTTTATTTTACTTTATTTTATTTATATATGGGCATTTCACAACAAATGTCATCTCAAAGTGAAGACCTTACAAAATTATAGAGAGAACCCTAACGAATTCAAATAATTCCGTTTGAGCAAGCGCTTTGGCAATGTATCTCATCCTGCCTGGGAATACCTGTGAATACTAAGGACATGATGGATGGATGGATGGATGGATGGATGGATGGATGGATGGATGGATGGATGGATGGATGGATGGATGGATGGATGGATGGATGGATGGATGGATGGATGGAGCCATCATCTTCACAATCAGCTATCCTGTTACTGCCTGCTTTTTAAAAAAATTGCATCTTTGTCCACCTGTTATGCAACATCCTCCTCCTATTATACACCATTTGCTGTTAGTAGCTTTCTGTTGTTTCTTTTTTAAGTTGGTCATGAGCTTTTGTTTGCTCATCAAAGGACAATCTGCGGTTCTAAATGTGCAGATTAGTTCCATCCCACTCAGTCGCACAAAATCTGTCACTGATTGAAACATTTGTCACAGAGAACCACGTCTAGATTCCTACCTGCCAAATACTGTTATCTCTGTAAAAAGGGATTCCACAATATGCATCGATGCATGAAGACAAAGAATTCAAGATTTGTCACAGCAACAAACAGAAAAACTTGGCAAGACAATGCTAGCAGAGGTATTGCCGAAGTTATTATTGGAGCGAGCACAGCAGTAACTGCTGTTTGCGAGGAGATTTGCTGATTTATCCGTCGCTTCATCCCAAAATGGCCTCATTAGGGTGGATTCTTCCCTGGCAGAGACATTTCTCCACATACTAACTCACAACGCAAAGACTTATCTAAAGAGATTTTTGAAGTACTGCCTGCCCTAATTTCTGGCGTACCTCCTCCTGGTGCATAAAGCGACTTGAGCACATGCTAAACCGAGACAGATCTACGCCCTACCAACTGTTATCATCTTGTTGCTCTGTCTTTTTTTCTCACACTCTTTTCCCTCTGTGTGGGTTTGGCCTGCAGGATCCTATTTATGTGACCAGGCAGCTGTCAACAGGACAGCCTGGCTGACAGCAGAGCAGCCTGAAATGTGAACTGCTATTTCTAGGACTCTAGATAGAATACAAAATAGAAGCTCAGGAGAGAATAAGTCATGCCACATACTGAGCAGCGTAGAAGCACAGCGGATGTGTAATCAGGTCATGCTGCTTTACTGTGATTTCACTAACAAGGCAGCACGCCCCTCTGAAAATGTCATATATTCACGTCAGTACATCTACTCCTTCTAATTTTCTGTTTTGCTTTTTCTATGTCTGTTCAGCTTATATCAGAGACGAGTGACGTACAAGAAAGGGGAAGTGGGGAGTGTGTGTGTGTCGATGTGTGCAGTAATGTGTTTACAAATGTATTCGTGAGAGAGAGAGGGGAGAAAAGGGAGGCAGAGTCAATGAGGGAGCGAGAGGAGGGGTTTCTGATAGTCACGACAAAATGAGGCATGAGTCATGGCACGGTGATGCAGATGAACGGGGCAGGTAAGCAGCACCCATGTCATGTAATCACCGACCCAGAGGCTGCAGGCAGCCAGGGGATGGGCCATATTAGCAGTAAAAAAACCAGGCAAGGATCCTGGATCGATAACCGCAGTAACTCCCCCTGTTATGTCATTTCTATGGTACATTTTACTGCGTGTTAAATTTGCCGTGATCTCCAGTAAGCGCAATTTGTTTGAAGTGTTGAAAAGTGTCATCAGCTCATTGAAGGGTTACTCTCTGCAAGTGGAAGTGTTTTCTTTTTTAAAGGAGAGAACATTTATCTTGCATTCTTATTTCATCCCTCGCATCCCTTCACCCAAAAGCCATAACTGCACTTAACACTGACAAAACGTGAAATGTGCAATGTTAAATGTGTTGTATGTGTGGTATGTTGGGTTTTTCTTTTTCATTCCTTCTTAAAAGCTTTCCTTCTCTTTTTGAATAATGCTTTTGTAGTTGGCTTAGAAGCATTTTGCCTTAATTTATTCATGTTGTTCATGTACCTACACTTCTGTTGAAAAGTCTGGGGTCACTTAGAGATGTCCTTATTTTTGAAAGAAAAGCAGTTGTTTTCAATGAAGATAACATTAAATTAATCAGAAATACAGTTGAGACATTGTTAATATGGTAAATGACTATTCTAGCTGGAAACAGCAACCATCACTCCTGTGTTCTAATGCTACATTGTGTTAGCTAATCATACTGAAAGGCTAGTTGATGATTAGAAAACCCTTGTGCAATTATGTTAGCACATGGATAAAAGTGTGAGTTTGCATGGAAAATATGAAATTGCCTGGGTGACCCCAAACTTTTGAACGGTGGTGTATATATATCTGACTTGATACACTTTGCTGTTTTGCACTTGAGAATGTTTGCATACAATGCTCTTGTGCATGTACAATAAAAAATCATGACAAAGATATCCTGACAAGTACACATAAAACAGTATTCATGATGAAAAGACATATTAAAAGTGTGATATACACGCAAACTGACATCAGAGCTTGAAAATATGCTGTTTCAGTTCCAATTACAAGTTGCTCCAATCAATATCTTCATAAAACAAAAGATCAGATGTCTGTATACATTCTGAAATAAGCTGCTTGTACTGACAAACCTACAAAGAAATAAAACCAAACTGTACAGCTGCCTTCAGCTCTATGTGGCACTTTTGCATCTTTTATGCCATTGTATTCATTTTATGTCCCCGATCTTAACTGTTTTTGTTCAGTCTCACTGCTCTTCTCAGCCATTCCAGCAGCTGCATGAGGTGTTATCTAAGAAAAAAAAAACTCTCATAAAACCATTTCTGAAAGCACCAGACGATATAGAGACAGATAAAACAACCAACTAATAAACGTTGCATTTAGCAGCCACAGTGCCAGATATTTCTCTCAAGAGCTGGTGGCGACACAAAGGAGCTAAATGAAGAAAAGATATCTTGGGTTTAAATTTATCTGATGAGCCCTGTAGTGTTGTGTTAACAGCAGTGGGAAGAAAAATCATTCAACTAGTAATGTTTGCAAATCCACACATGTAGTATATATAAAATATATAATCTTTAGTATTTTAAAACACATAACATCTTATAGCACAAAGTTATTTCCAAAAAATAAATCAGAAGCTTTTCTAAAATAAATATTCTGTATACCCCGCGGTTTAGCTCCTCTCACTCTGAATTTATTTTTATTATCCTTGTTTCAGATCTTAAGGGATTAAGGAGAGAAAAAAGTGAATGTGTGAAAATGGAAAAAAAAGAAATTCGATTTTAAATGCAGCTGACTTACGCACTGAATTTAATGTACCGAGTCACAGGGTGGAAGAGCTAAGCAGCTTAACTACATGTTCTTCTGCAGAGCAACTATTGTTCTGTTAAATTCTCAGTGGGCTCTTCGATCAAGCAAGTCTTTAAATCTACATATGCTTACATTAACTCTGTAGTCTGGATGTTTTCCTGGCTGTGAACCAGGTACGACTATCTGAATACAAAGAGGCAGAACATGACCAATTTTTAAATTAAGCTGTAGTGTTATTTCACCTGCTACAAATCCACATGCTTTAAAAACAGTAGCAATTTCTTATCATTTTACTGTTGCAGATGATAAATACAGCTGGAAACGAATAAAACTGCCAGCAGGGACTGGAAAATAAGGTAATGGATTGATGCACATTCTTGCACCTGGAAATACATGTATTACTGCAGAGTGATGGTAAAAGCAAAGTGCCAGGATCTGCAGAAAAAAACCTTCAGCTTTCACAGCATTTCTGAAATGAGCCCGTTCATATTGTTGAGCTTGTGATGCATGAGAAAGAAAAAGCTGACCCTACCTAAGAGGGAGGAGGGCTGGGGAATGGAAAACACATGAAACAAAATGTGATTCTGCTAGAATAAATTAAAAAAATGCCCATAAGAATATGAAAGTTTTATCTGGTTTTGCTCTCATACCACATTTTTGTCCTTTGTGCTTCACGCATTTCTTTCATGTTTGAGCCACAGATATGGATTATCTGTTGCTCATGTCTGTGTGTGTGGTGGCGAGCGGACATTACAGCCATTTTACTATTAAATCAACGGGCAAGATAAAAGGCTCCTTTTGCCTCCACGGAAAAGCAGATGAAGATAAAAGCCCCTGGCAGCAGTCTGAAAGCAACATTTTCAGGGAAGACAAATCCAATCACGGGGGCTCATTAACAGCAGGTGCCAGTTTTATAGATCATAACCTAGACGCTAGAATGCAATATTTCTATTTGGCTGCTAAGATGAAATATTGAAAAGAGCTTTAATAGTTCAGTTGTACAAACAACTTTAATATTTTCATATTACGGGTGCAAATAAGCACAATGTCACAATTTGTATCTTCAGGGACATGAATGCGTAATGACTATGTCTTCATTGAAATCTTTGTGCATCATAAAAGGAAAGTGACTGTGTTTATCTTTGCATTTATGGTGGTCTTTTTATTTACTGACAAGCCAGTCTGAAACCACCTGTTTTAACCCCAATTTATGACGTAAAGTCAAGAGGAAACACGTAAATGTTAAAACATCAATTACTTAATCTCTGTGGAAAGACACATTTTTGAGAGGAAAAAAGCAACCTTTTTTTGTAATTAAACATTTGGCATTTACTTAAGATGAAAACAGTAACTGCTTCCAGCCTTTATGCTAAGCTAACCAGCTGCTAGCCAGCAGGTGAATACATCTCTGCACAATGTCACTTAAATGGGAAATGATTCAAAATTGCATCATCTCTCAATACCTGCATTATTTTGTAGTTGACATGTACAATATTTTCTCTTGTGAACAATCGAAAACAAATGCTTTCCAAAACCTAAATAGAAAATACAGGTCCCAAAGTAGAAACTCAATACAGCAAAAATGAAAACAGCTGTGATTAGCAAGATAGAAACCAGTGGAAAAAAACCCTGAGAAAACCTGTGATTTCCAATTAGCCAGACTGCATGAACGTGGCTATAAAAAGATCTGTGAACATCAGGATTTTCTCAACTTTAGACCTGCCAGAGGACCTAAAGAATCTGATGGTAATTCTTCACAAAGATAGAAAAAGATACAGGCAGATCAGATGAAAATCAATTGAAGCACAGTTGCAGCAACAGGACAAGTCATAGTAACACTAATCAGGGCTGCAGCGGCTGTTCACACCATGGAGAGTTGGCATAATCTAGCTCTGAAAATCAGATGGGTAAATGCTTCAGACGTGACACAGAGGTTGTCAATGGAAATCAGAGTTGCTATGACAGCTCAGACAATGTTAAGGACACGTGAAGGACACATGTCAACCACTGTAGCCATTCAATAAAAACACCCTTGCTTGGCATTTGGCAAGACTAAAGTTTGACAGAGGACATGAAAAGAAGCCTGATGAATACTGGGAGCACATTTTTTGATCAGATGACAGTGAAGATAACTTTGTTTGGCTCAGACTGCCATAGTGAATGCATAGTTCCAACAGCGAAGCACAGAGGTGGGAGTTTGATTATTTGGGGTTGAATGAGACTCCTCTCAAGAAAAGAAAAAGTGGAACTCTTTCTTATGGAGGCTACCATAATATAAGCATGCAGTTGTGTATTTTTCTCCAAAAAAAGACTGAATATAGACAAGCACTCAGCAGTCATACCCTGAGAGCCTCCAGCACATGGTTTTAGAAGCTTAGAGCCCTCTGAGTCTGCAGCCAGCTGCTCCTGCTCCGTTTTTAACCACACAATTGTTCACTTATCTTGTCCGAAAGCACCCCAGCACTGAGGAACATGCAGAAGTAAGACTGCCTCTATCTGCCAGAAGCCCTTACTTGGGATGCAAATGGATCCTACTTAGCCTTTTTCGATCAATTGATTGTTTCTGACGAGAGCACAACCCGATTTTAGAGGTTAACACTGGGTCAGCAGGAAAGGGGATGAGAGGGAACCACAGTGCAATCGCAGATGTGGTCAAGGATGGGACTAGAGATGTAATGCTACGCATGCTATGCATTTTTAATTAAGCAGCAGTTTAAGATGAGTGTTAGAGGCTATATTCTATAGTCCTTTATTTTTTTTTATTGCTTTTTATGCTATTATTTTGTGTTTCTGAGGGGTAAGTGCACTCAGTTTAAAGATATGATGTCTTAACATCAATATCTGAATTAAGAGAGGTATCACTTTTTTTTAGCTACTGTCTAGGAAAGAAGGAAAGGATTTTCTTTTAATGTGCCAGCTTCCTTGGCAGAATAATAGAAATTAGTAGCGAAATTTGTTTCACAGCATCGGGTTAGCGCACCAAACTGTCTGAATCTAAAGTTAACAGATGGTGCCTGATGGAGGTATGAACATATTCTGGCATTATAACTGCTACAGAGGATGTGAGCAGATTTCTTTTTCACGTCTCTGACTGACTGAAAATGCACGCTGCCTGAAATGTCATGATGGAAATCTGGGGCGGCAATCTAGCAGTGGAAAGGAAGAGAAAAATCAGCAGCTGCCAGCTGGCCAGCTTCAGGGCATAGCGCTGCAGTCACGCCTACCAAATGAGCAACATTATGGTGTTCCTGCAAAGAGAAAACTTTGATCGTTCCTCCCTGCACGCCATGAACACCTATAGGTTCATCCCTGCTCCACTCTCAGTGTTGACATCTAAGAACACTGTACACTTTGCAGCTACAGCTCAGTATAGTTTAACCCTTAAAAATCAATAGCGAAATCGATCTGAATGTACCACGAGTAGAAAAGAGGAGAGGAGGCGCATGAAAAAGGAAAGTTCAAAAAAAGACACACTATTTCATGAATTTTCAGACATCTTGCAGAACCCTGTGATTATGTCCTTCGTGGTAATTTCCAGTTGCCATGGGGATGGGGACAATGCAATCAATTAAACCACACATGTTGTGCTGGAGGCAGAAATGTTTGAGTAATTATTTAACAAATTAAAAGCAGACCATGTTGCTTCTGTAAAATGAAGAGATATTATTAGTGTTTCTGCACTGGATAGCTGCATTTATGTTAAAATACTGTAATGAAACATATACACCCATCAGGCATAACATTATGACCACCTGCCTAATATTGTGTTGGTCCTCTTTTTGCTGCTAAAACTCCTCTGACCCAGTGGTTCATGGATACAGGAGCTCTGGGGATGTCCTGTGGCACCGGGATGGTGGCAGTGAATTCTGTGGGTCCTGTGGGTTGCAGAGTGGGACCTACCTAGATCAGACTTATCCTGGCACATCCTACAGATGCTCAATAAGATTTGAATCTGGGGAGTGTGGAACAGCTTAGCTCTGTTGTGTTCCCTGGGCCACTCCTGAGCAGTTTTTACAGTGCGTGGGGGTGCACTGCCCTGCTGAGGCTGGCATCTGTCATCAAGGGCTGCTGTTGCCATGGGGAGTTGTTTGACCTGCAATGTTTAGGTGGGTGGTGCATGTCAAACATCCACATGAATGTCAAGATTGAAGGTTTCCCAGCAGAAGATTCCATTATGACAAGATGATCGATGTTAGTCACTTCACCTGTCAGTGGTCATAATGTTGTGGCTGATCGGTTTATACTCGTGTTGTAAATTAGCTCATCCTGCTCAAGAGTATTACAGACAGAACTTCTAATTTAGATGGCAGAGTGTGATTAAAGTAAGGCTAAGGAATTAATTAACCTTTTCACCGTTGCTCCAAACGTACGGCCATCCATATGTGATGGAGCTTTGTCCACTCCACTACAGCAAAGTGCATGCAGAGAACACAGTGTACTGAGCAGAAATTCACGTCTAAATCAGCGAAGTGCCTCGTCTAATGCGTTGTGCCTTCATCTTCATGTTGGTGTGACACATGTATCTGCAGGCAGAGCTGGAAAAGTGGGGAGGAAAAAAAAAGAGAGACCACGGTCACATTGTCAGAGCGCACTAGATGACCACGGTGGAAACTTAACATCAGCGCTTTGAAAGCCTCCCACCCACATGCAGATGATGCACACACAAACATGGATCCGCGCACACACACATCCAGATGCATACAAATGCGCAATGCTCCCCTCCAACTCTTGTGTCTGATGGCCTGTTGTTGACAGTGGGAGCAGTGGATGACTCACCACCAGATAAGCGATGGTCCGGCCCTCCCTGAGTCACCTGAGTGTTCTGATCTCCATTTGTCAAAGTAATTGCAGCCACAGGTGGAGGCGGCGACCTGAACCCACCTGCCATTCTCTGTTTACCTGTCTCTGGGTAAATACAGCGCTCATTTCTGTGTTGTCTTAGCACTGGCACAGACATGTGGTCCTCTGCTGGTCCCCATAGACTCAGGGAGGCTGAATCACACTACCTGCCAATGTAAAACCTGCCCATTAATACAATCACCGTAATCAGATCGACAGCTAATGCCAGCAACTGATAGGTCTCCACATAAATGTAATAGCAATTTAATAGCTTGCAGAACAAATGCTGCATTTAAGGGCCTCTTGACAGGAATCAGACCATTTAAAAGCAGGAGGAACAGGATTGTAAGGCTTTCTGACAGGATGAGAAAAGCACAGCAACCCCCTGCTCTGCAAAGTAATTACCAAAAAAAAAGAAGAAGGGGAATCTCAAGGGGAGGCTGTGTTCGCGCAGCTCAGCTGTTGTTGGGGAATGTGGCTCTGGCCTGACGTGATAACAGCATATTTTCACTTTGGTATACAGACATATCCCACACATACACACACACACGCATCGTTTTCTACTGGGTTACTCTCATTTTGGTCATTGTTTTCATTCCCTCTCCTGCGCATCCACTCTCTTGATTTTCACCCTCTCTGCACTCTCTCTGAATATTATTACGCTCTCCATGTCTGGGGGCTCAGGTTTTGTCACAATAATGTGTACAGAGAGGCACAGAACTGAAGCTCAGCAGCAAAACCTATCACCGTCAGCCCTCGGATGTTTACATAAGCTTTACCTACCTACAGTTACTCCAATATTAGTCTGCTATTTGATCCTGTGCAGCTGACTGAACAGAGCAGAAAATTAAAGATTTTTTTTGTATACTTGCACTCATGCCATCTCTGTTTACTTTCTGCATACTGCACCAAATGAACAACATGATCCATCAAACAAACAGAGCATTAACCGTCCATCTGTGAAATAATAAATACCTAGGTATGCTACATATTTGATGTGTGAAGTGAATTAGTTACTGTGTTTATTTCACATCTTCAAACATGAGAGATTTACAATCGAAGAAGGCAATTTCTCGCATGCCCTCACCCATCTGCACACCTCCGACAGCTCAACTGGATAATTTTTCTACATTTTTCTATCTGTCCCCCTTTAATCCCCTTCTCCCTAGTGTTGTAAGATGGTGCCTCGGTTTTGCTTTGAAAAGCTGATATATAGTTCATGCCCCTCCACCGTATCGGTAGCGTTAGCTGCAGGAGCACGGCCCTGCTACACACACACTCCCCCCTTTCTATCAGGTGGATCAGTGCTTTTCTGTTTTGACACGGACACAAGCTGAGTGACGCACATGCTGTGTTGTCAAATTCAGGCTGTCATCATCTGTTCATGCCCACAAACACAGGAGCAGAGCTGATTGAAGGGGGTACAATTAGAAGTAAGTGCTGTGGCCGTTTGTCTAAGTGGATGATAAATTATGAGAGTGAGGGTTTTATTTGTTGGCACAGGAAAAATGTCACATTCGATGTCAGGATTTTTTCCTCTGGGTCAGAATGTTAGTTATAGATTTTAACATGTTTCAGTTGCATATGCTGAAGAACACTGACATCAAACCTAGCATTATTAAAATTCATGAGTTTAATAATACAAATTAAAGGAGAAATCTGAACCCTTGACACCTACACTGAAGGGATCATTGGCTCTCTAAGCTGTGGGAGGTATTCTGCTGGTATGATTTGGGGCCACTTGTCCAGACAGTGGTGAGGGTCACTAGAAATCAATATAAAGTTGCTCTGAGAGAATACAATGATTCTGTGATAAAACATGTCTATCCTGATGGAATCTCTTCCACTACGACAATGCCTACATCAATAGGGCATAAGGGATCAGTGAATAGTTTGATGAGGATGAAAATAAGCTGAATTGTTTTCTGTGGCCTTCACAGTCACCAGATCTCAACTCACTAGAACACCTATGAAAGATTTTGGACAAACTTGTTTGATAGCACTTTCTTCCACCAGCATCAAAACACCAAACTGGTGAATATCATTTAAAAGAATAGTAAACATCCCTCCAGCAGGGTTTCAGAGACCTGTAGAAAAAAATGCAGAGATACACTGAAGTTGTTGTGGTGGCATTCAGTGGCTCAACACCTTACACACACTTCATGTCTTTTTTTTCTTTAATTCGTCACCTATCTGTGTCGCACTGCAGCTACAAAGGTTGGAAACTGCAGACCACCTACATAAAGGCAGAGTTGTTACCTAAAAATTACACTTCTAACATGAAAAAAAACCATCATTGTTTCTGACATTGGGGTCAATCCTGCAAATGTGAGTTGTTCATGTTCTAGGTGTCCATTAGTAAATAGCATGCTACACTGTGTCCCTGTGCATGTTTAGACGTGTTGACGGAGGAGGGCCAAGGCCAGGCATGCATTGCCCTGTGGGAGTGACAGTTAACTGGTAAATGAGGTTAACTCTAGGAGACAGCTCCCTATCGGGTAAAAACCATGCCTGGATAGTGGTGGGGATGTCACAGCAAATATGTCACAGAAACAGGAAAGCAGCAGGGAACGTGTTGAGTAGTGTTCCCCCATCCACTCACATTCATTGTCAGAGGCTGAGCCAAACCTTTACCTCTCTGCCTCATCTGCTGCTTTTCAACAGAGCAAGTGGGCTTTCTGATCAGTCAGACAAAAAAAAAGCGAGAAAACTGGGAGGAAAATACGCTGCACACTCTGTAGATTTGCAGCAGCCGGACATTTTTCGGAGCAATCTGTACATAACACAGAGAAAACTGTCACAACAAACCTGTTTCTTGTTGTGTTACGATGAAAGCAGCAACACTGACTGCATTGATAATGTAGCAGTAATATAATTTCATAATATTACTAATTTCAAAGAGGTGCCTCAAGCACACAATGGAAAGTGAACCTTGCTTTCAAACTTTTTGAAAGAGAATTTTAATGAGCAACCATCATTAAACAGCTTATGGCTAAACATCAATTTCCCTGGATTCCAATATTAGGAGAAAATATCAAAAGACCTAAAGGGACTGTCAGACATTGGATCGTAATTGGGAGAAAAACTGTCTGATTATGACAAATTTCATCCCTTCGATGTTTCTGCAAGGCTAACAAATTGATGGCACAGATGCAAGCAAAGTCCTTCTTCAGGTTGAGAGCCACAGTAGCAGATGGGTGGAGACTAGACATCAGCAGGGTCATCCTGACAGTAGAACAATGTGTGCTGTCTTGTGTGTCCAGCTCCTCACCCCTACTGAATTGGAATTAGTGCTGGAGAGAAAGCAGGCCACCCTCACTAACCCTCTCATTGGCTGTGGCATCCTATTAGCCTTATCTCTTGCGCTATTGTCATCAGGAAACCACTGCAAATTGACCAAGTTTAAAGGTTTATGTGCTGCTTTTGATAAAAGGGAGAGAAAGGAAACAAGCGGGAGAGATGCAATACAAGGTCCAACATGGAAATGATGGATGTTGTAGCCATTAAGGTATGAATGGATTATTTTCATATAAAATATATGTATAGTTAAATATGTAACCTTGGTAAACAGAGATGAGCTTTTGGCGGTTTGATCAATGACTACTGGGAATTCAACTTTTGCAGGGCCATTAGCAAGTCGATAATTACATTTGCTCATTACCTTGGTTTAGAGCTGCACCCACAAAACTAATGGCATTCCCATTAGGTGGAGCTTTATTTTATGTTTTGTGCCAACATACTAAATCCCATTAGCATTTTCATTTTGAGCTTGCTAGAATGACGTTGTTAGCATTTAGCTCATAGCAACACTCTGCCTAGACGTAGGTGCTCATGTGATTAATGACTGTTCTCTCTCAGAGGGAAGCTGGAAAGAGTGAAAGATGATGTTACAATGTCACAAAACCTCTTCAGGAAGTTATGGCTGATGAAGTTTCTATCGTCAAAGTCTTTAACCGCAGTTTACATCACTTCTCTTACCAGCTGTCAAGTTGGTTAGAGCTGACCAACTTTCAATATTCAGAACTGGTTTCAGCTGCCTGAATTTAACCAAACGCTCACTTCCTTCCTTCCCCACCAGCAGTGCTGCTCATAGGTTGTCTAGTTCTCTAATGTGCTCAACAGCGGTACTCAGAATGTGCCAAGCAGGCTAATTCAGGCTGCACGATATTCCAGCATGCTACTCCAAAGGGTGAAATTATATGCTGAACTGTAATTTATAATTAAATCGATGGAAAGCTGCAATATTTACTGGATAAAAATCAAATCTCCCATTGAAAATCAGACATACAGCCAGCTGGTAATGACTGCAGGAGTTGAAAACAACTTCCTAATGAATTCAGACCCCTCGGAGTGACAGCTCTCCTGCAAGAATGAATGTAATTATGGCCTGTACATAACACAGACAGGCACTCACTGAGATTATTCCCAGACTGTGGTGTGCACACTATGAACAACACTGCATGGTGCTTGTATGCAAATACACCTCACAGCACTTCCAAATATAGGCTCCATCTCACCAAGATATTCGTGGTTTGGGTGGGAAGGCGATTAAAAAAAATATGAAAATAGAAGTCTGGGAGTGTGAAAGGGATTTGTTCCCACACATACGAACAGAACAGGGCACGTCTACAGTGTTATATCTCACTTTTACGTGCCATATATGTCACTTTATGTCTATAGGTTGAATTTTACTCTACTTAAACATCCACAGAATCTAATGTAACCTACTTTGTGTGCCATAGAGTCAACAGTGCACATTAATTCAGCCAGAAGATGAAAGAGTATGATGCATTTTTATGTGATGTGTGACCAATGCAGTTGAAGCAATTGCTCGCTCATTTTTCAACACTTTTCAGCCCTGCATCTATACCTTTTTCATCCTTTCCTTCCATCCATGTCTCACCCCCTCCCTTCTATCTTTCTCCGTAGTTATTCTATTTCACAATTTGTCATGCTGCAACGATAGACTGAGGCAACGGGCACTATGCTGGTGCCTGTGAGCCGAGCCTCTCGGGTTGAGATAAAGCTAAGCTGACATGTGGGTTGAGCTGCGTTACAGTGTCCTTTGAAACAATCTCAGAAAAAGGGAGAAAAAAAGAAGACAAGGCATGTTCCTCCAGAGGTGGCCCCCTTTACACTTCACCTCTCGGCTCCTCTTGGCATGCAGCTGCTGGCTTTTGCCTTGGGCGGCTTCTTCAAACAAAGCTATCTTCATGTTGCAAAACCTCACGTGGAGCCAATGAAATAGCATGTCTAGCCTGAGGGCGAGTAATATTAAAAAAAAAAAAAAAAAAAAATGCAAAAACCGTCCAACTCGGCACTGAAAATGTGTTGGTTTGATAAGCTTTAGGTTCTAATTTCTCCAAAATTTCAACTTTGCTTCCATTAAATGTCAGTGTGCAGGCAGATTTGCAGCCACTGAGGTACTTCTTATTCATGGAAGAAACATAATCCTTTTTTAACATACGCTCACAGGTGTTCCAGAGGAAAGCTTCTTTAAGAGCAGCACTCCACCGCTCCGGTGGAAACAGACAAATCCATCTCCCTCTCATCTTTCTTCCCCCCCACACAGTCTTTTCTTTCCCCTCATGCCCATCCCCCTCCTTGAACTGAGTGTGGAGTGCCCTGGTAAATAATTGAGGCATATTCCCCTTCTGCTACTGTAGCCTCCCCCTCTTTAATATTTTGATTTGTATTCATTTATTTATTTTCCCATTTTTGCGACCAACATTTGGTTATTTGAATCTAGGATTGAAAAGTGACACAAGTATAGATACAGAACACATGAAATATTAATAGTTGATGCTGCATGTAGTTCATGAATCAAGGATTCTCGGGTACGGGATTTGGATTAAATTTTTAAAAATGCAAAACCTGCTTTTTTTCTTTAAACACCAGTATCCATCTATCATTTACATTTGATGTTTTGCTCTCATTTAGATGGATTTTCAACCCAAACAGGGTCTATATTATGCCAGTACTGAATGCACAGCACCTTTTCTAGGTACAAAATATGCAGAACTAAATGGTACAAATGAAGCATCATGTCACTGAGTCTGAAAGGCATCAGTGTTATTAAGTTTCTCCTTTTCTATTAGATCAAACAAACAAATCCCATCACTGACCTGCATAATTCCACAAAGGAAAAGCAATTTTTAAAAAACATTACACATAAAGGACTCATGACTCAAATCATTCCTGAAAATGTGAGCTCTAATCTGACATAATTCTTGAAGCTGCAATAACAAAAAATTTAAAGCCTACCCAGCTGAGAGCTATAGAGAAGTATTTGCTGACATCTGCTGTCTCAAAGCATGAAGTTACTCTTCTAGAAATGGTTTGTACTGACAACGACAACGACAGCAACAAGGGACACTCATTGAATTAGGTGTGATGACTCACAACAGTTATGTGCAAACTGTCATTATATTGTCAGGCTTCTTTTTAGGTGGTTTAATCACACAAAATAGCAAGACTTTCCACTCTAATTACGCATATACTTAATAAAAAAAGACAACCAGAGAAGTGGAGGTTTCTCTTGAGCATCTTTTTTATAAATATCTGTATATTTTCATCCTTCCACATAGATCAAAAACAGAATTTAACTAAAATTGACATAAAGAGAAGAGACAGAAAACTCACTCAATTCCACCAATCAAAAGTCAAACTTGCATATAAAAAAGAAGATATTTCAAACAAGACATAAAAGTCATAAAGGCTAAAATGGTAAAAGCCTGAGATTAAAAAATCTTTTTACCTACGAGGACACAGAAACATAAAAGTGCAATTCCAAAAACCTAAACAGTAAACCCATATGATGGATATATGTGAACTCCAGGTCAAGCTTTCTTTGTATACAGTGTTTTAAACTATTTGGAAGGTGATGACAGTAAGAGAAACAAAACTACTTTTTTTTTTTTACCGTTGTCTGTTTTGTGCAAACTAGGATGGTTTTTAGCAGCAACTGGACTTAGCTAAATAATCATCTCATTTGATGTTTAAACATACAGTGTTTCTAAATTATAGAATACATTCATATTGCATTAGCCATCTGTATGTCTAGTCTTACCTGTCAACATAATATCATTCTTAAATGTGCAATTTAGCATGCAGCAATGGCACTGGTGTAAAACCAAAATTCTTGGAAATTGAAAATAATTCCAGTGATACAACATACAATTATAACGGAAGCTTCCCTGTAACGTGGTGTGTTCTTAATCTTCTGTTATGCAAACTAGCTTGAAGGTTACTTATTCTCTGGTAACGTAATCATCTTACATTTCTGACGCAGGAGGCTCCAACACCTCTTCCTTTATAATATGGGCTGAGCTAGAGGAACCAGAATCTTGCATCTCTGGGTTACCTGTGACGCTGAGGTTCTCTGTGGTAGCTTCAAGGCCACTAATGTCATGTGCAGGATCTAAGGTGGGAGACGTGTTGGTGGTCGGGTCTGTATCACACCTCTGCTCAGATTCCTGAATGTTTGGTTCTTCCTCCCTCTCTGGAGATGAAGGTCTTTGGTCAACAGATGAGTTGTCTGAAAAATAATATTCATATGTGCAGTGAAAATGCTGTTACACTGCATCAAAATGTGAGCAGGTATTTAATGATGAATTTGATTAATTCTCCAGGAATACCAAATTTCTTTTTTAAGCCTCCCTCATTTAATGTTATTTATATGACAAAAGGGCAGACAAGCTTTGCTGCTAAACCTTCTGGGGGTTTAAACTTAAACTCAGATTGCCTAATTTCAAGCCATACACCAATGATGATAGGTGATAAGCAGGACTGAGCCTATGTAAGAATTTTAAACAAAAACCCGATATAGCTTCAGATTTTTCAAAATGTTCTTCTGCTTCTATATTACCTGCATTTATAAAAATAATTATGTCTTCTATATTTTGGTGGGCTAGTTCTATTCTGCTGGAACAGAAACTAATGGACCTACCAAGGGATTAAATGGACCCGAATTGCAAGGCGTGTCAACAATAGCTGGTTTTAATTGTTCTCATTTTTCTTTTCAGGCTGGATGGCATTATCAACACGTAATTGCTTTATTCAGCCACACAATTTAATCATGTGCGAAATACTTACCCAGGCTACACTGATCACCCGAGTCATCTCCGTAATTAGCAAACATGGAGGTGTGGCCCTCACCATTAGAGGAAACCACATCTGACAAATCTGAAGTCATCACTTCGGGTGTGTTGGAAATATCTAAAAATGGCAAAGAAGAAAGGCCCATTATTTTGTGGGAGCTAACTCATTATGTCAGCTTGATTAATATGTCTTCAGTTAGGTTGGCTACCTGGTTCTACAGCCTGCTGTGTGGGTGAGATCACACTCAGATCCTGCACACCTCCTTCGATTTGATTCAAGTCTGTTTCAGTAGGTGGCCTACATTCAGCCATAGAAGGCACCTAAAAGGAAAGGAACACGAGATTACAAAAAGTCTCTACCAAAGGACATTTACTAGGTAAACAAAAAAAAAAGATGTGATTAACTGTACCTCAGTGCTGTCACCTGCAACCCCCTCTTCACTGCTGCTACTGACCGCTGGATGAATAACATTTTTATTCTGGGTGTTAAGCTGCACTGGACGTGTCGGAATCCTGTGCAAGTAGCCATAGCCGATGCCACAACCTAAGCTAAAATGTAGCACAGAGAACACACAGATATTTCAATTTATGTTTGTTCTGTTTGTGAGCAGACTAATGACTGAATCATAGACTGTACATAAAAGATGGACACCTCGAGTTTGTTATTGGCCATTGCCATCTTCCTCTTTTGAAATGTACCAAGCAAAGAGTGGATCTGACTGGAGAAGTCGAGCACTATGGTAGTGACTTGTCAATTACAAGGTAGCCCTTTTGTAAAGCATTTCTTATTTTATAGTCTATCTTACTCTAAATGTGACCATAATTTACTAAATAAACATCAGTCTGCAATAAAAGAGGTATAAAATTAGTGATTGAGACCATGAACTTATTAGGAAAATGTTCACTGATCTGACAAATCAAGAGAGAAGAAGGGTATTAATTTTCATGGACTTTGGACACCTTTTAGCGAGGAGAGGTGCTGCCCCCTGCTGGCCATTGGAAATATTTAAGGTTTAACACACTTGCATGACATAATGAGCAATACCAGTACATTGTTTTAACTATGCATCTTAATTTGTAAACAAAATCAATACTGACCTTCCTTCTCCTCCCCATGCTCCATTGGGAGTCACCACCACCTCTCTGCATTGCTCAGTCTGTGTGTTATACACCAACAGCTTCAGAGGTTTCCCCTCGCTGGCTTCAATCAAAGAAAAGAAGTCCTCTGACTGCAAGAATCACACAAAAAGAATTAAGAATTTTGTCAGTGCATGCATATTTTTTAAAGTCAATTTAAGATTAAAATTCTAAGAAGAACATGGGGAACCTTACGTCTTGTAACACCTGGTCAGCCCCAACAATAAAGTCATAATGTGCATTAAGGCCAGCCAGTGCTGCAGGAGAATTTGCTTCCACATCCTACAAAGGGAAAGAGGTATGTTTAATCAAAACCACCATGTGAAATGAACTAAATTCTGATTCAATATAGATTTTTTACATGTAACAATAACATATGTCAAAAACTTCTGTTAACATATATACCTACAAGAAATACAGAGTTTGCATTACCTTGTAATTTTGGCACAATATTAAGTCAAATAAAGGAGCAGAATTACAAAAGTGTTTTTTGCTTTGTTTTTACCCATTTCATTTATCTATCTTAACTCCTGTAACCTTACAACACAAAACAAAAAGAAAATGTGGGGACTACCATCTCACAGCTGCCAGTAATCTATTTTACATTACAGCCAACAAGAAGTAACTAAATTCAGCTTGAACAAAGGAAAGTGAACTTGACTTACCAAGACATGCCACACGTTCTCACTGGCTCCTTCAAAGCTGCAGAAGCGAACGCTAGCACCCAGTAAGCCCTGACCACCCCACATGTTACTGGGTGTCACCTCCAGTTCCCTCACCCGCTGGGTTTTAGTGTTGTACACTTCAAGTTTGACCGCTTTTTCCACATTGGCCTTTAAAAGGTCCTTCAGCAAGTCACTTTCTTTATTCTGGGGAAACACAGGAATATGGACAACTCTAGCTGTGACAGCACAAAGACGGTTTTCGTGTAAATGAAGATGAAATTAGAGTATGGCAGCAGACTGTTTGGCTGCTATTTCCCGCTGAGGCTATAATTCAAGCTCGATGTCTAAATTTCATTGTGGGGAAAGAAAAATTGTGTGTCATGGTGGATTTGCAGTAAAACATAGAAATGAAACACACAGCACACCGAAAATCACATCAGGGCAAATTAAAAGTCACAAAAATTAAGTTGAACAAAGGAAGATAAACTTGCCTTACCAACTTTATTTATATATATATATATATATATATATATATATATATATATATATATATATATATATATAAAAACATAAACCAGTTTTGTCATTTGAAGGTTAATTTAGACAAGCACAGCAGCTATATCAAATGGTCATAAATAACAGTAGTATCCACTGATTTATGCCAAATAAGGTTACATATACTCATTGTATTAACTGTTTGTGGACAGATCATGTTTATTGTCATGTATAGTCATCCCTTCCTTAAGAATGTCTCAGTAATTTCAAAATGGTTAATTGTTACTGACCTTAAAAACAAAGATAAATGCACATCTGACATCTTTAAAACGCATGGTTACATTGTGATGCGTTATGTTTCCAAACATTTGCTACCATCTTTGTGTCAAATGCGTAAAAACTCTAAGTTAAACAACCTTTTTTAAAATATTTAAATCATGAAATCTGTTCTTATCCCTTTGATCGTGTGACTCTGATTGAATGAATTCATTTCTATGGAGTCATTAAAGTGCTACTTCAAAAGTCAATGCTTATTTTGATTTTGTCCAAAGTTCACAGTAAATGTGACAGTTCAATGAATATGTGAATGGCTGGATTGAATGAAATAAAAATTAATATTGAATGAAAATGTGAAATTCATAAAAGACTACTTGATGTCAAATCCATCTGTTACATTTAGTGCAGAAACAAACTAAGCAGGTCCTGCCTGGCATCACAGGAGTTTACTCACAAGCCGGGTGTTTCCAATAGAGAGAATGAAATCAAAGAAGGGCTCCAGACCAGCCTTCTGAGCAGGTGACTCTTCTTGAACCTGAAATGTGAGAAAACACATTTGAGATTTGTTTGAAACAACATAAAAGACACACTGTTACGATCGCCCCCGTGTGTTAACTCAAGGTATTACAGTGGCCAGAATTTGGGGCTCCTCATTGAGAAGTATCACACAGCTGGGGTTTCTCGCATATTTGTTGTTATTTTTAATTTTACGACATATTCTTATTAGTATTGAGTTCCTGCAGTAACTACTGAACATTTACAAACTCCAGCAAGGAAAAGTAGCTTGGATTGGAGCCAGATGCCACCTCATCATGGGCGGACACCATTACTGCTGACCACGAGTTACTACACTAACAGAAAAGCCTGTCAGTTACTACCCAGCTCTTTATACACTAATGATGCTACGATTTCTGTTTCGGTGTAGCATTGTTAGCAAGTTAGTGAGCTAAAAATGAGTAAAACGTTTTTAAAAAGTGAGCTGTACGGACTAAGGAACCGTGGGACATACTAGTATAACCTTGCATGTTACAACGTACCCCGTGGACATGATATCCGCTATTAGTTCCACCGTCCGACAGAAACGAACTCTGCGGCAGCCCCATGGCTTTCGAGGATTACGTTACACTTTCACTGACCAAATGTCACAGAGGTAGACTTGTGTTAGAAGTCATTACTAGGTGATATGCACCGGCTTCGAGCTAGCTAGCGCCGACAGCTGAGGCAGGTTGACAGCAGAAACCGGAGGACTAGGCAAAGCTAATAAATAAAGAGAGCAGAATAATCGAACCTGTCTGTGCCGCGCTCAAGAAATCTGCATTCGATTAGCCGCCCTTCACTGGAGCGCTACGCGGTTACTTAGCAACAGATAACGTGTCCAGTCCATCACAAGCTTTAGGATCCCATTCATGAAAACAGACATGTTGTATTTGGATATTTAAAAATAAGATATTGCACACACACATATAAATGACAGAAAACATATATTTTATATCTAATAAATATATATGATCAACAAATAAATATTGGCAGTTTTTTATACCTGATACAGAGCATATCTGGGAGAATTTTAAAAGATTTGATTTTTTAAAATCATAAAGTTTCATTCTTTATGAATAAAAGCAAGAGTAAAATAGATGGTCAGCACCAAGCAGGTGTCTGTGAGTTATTATTTACCAGAATTACACTAGTACAGCTTACCTTTTGATTACATCATTATGTTCCAACATTTTTAAAGCATATTATCTCCAGTATTTCAGGGTTTTGCAAAGACATTAGTCAATCTTAGTCTAAAACAAAAGAAAATTAGCATTTCAAATTAGGCTTCATTAAGAGAACATATCCAGGCAATATCCAGGCAATATCTCATCAAAATGGGATCAAATAAGTTTTGATCTATAATTTAAAAAATGCTACCTCCTGATATATCTACTTGTAATGTGGCTTTTGAATCTGCATATGTTTATATCTATATGTATATACTGTTGGTACTACAGTAAATACATATCTGTATCATACACTGAAAAAGTCACATGGTTTTAGCAGACTGGGGAACATTTTGTTCGTTACACTGGCTGCTTATCGGTCTATACATTTATCTGTTATCTGTTTGTGTCTGACTCACACCTTTCACAGCAGATGGGATAATCTACAGGAATTGCTGATATTGATAGGTAGCAGAACAGCTGCCTGAACTAGAGGACCTTTCTGAAGGTCTTTCGGTGTCAAACTGATATAAATAGTTAAAAGTGGACTGCTCCTACTCCTCAGTGCTCCAACATGATTTGGCTTGTGACTTTCCTGTCCTGCATTGGTAAGCTTGTTGTGAAACATAATTCACTATAGATTTTTTCTTTGCTGATAGGTATCTAGCGAACCTTAATAGAATAATACCACCGTGTCCTCCATTTATCTTAATGTGTCTCTCGAAGGGCTGCTTTGTGCCGAAGAACCTTTCGACCATAATGTGCACAATGAGAGAGTCATAGGAGGTCATGATGCTAAACCCAACACCTGGAAATGGCAGGTAAAACTGGGACACTTTGAATGGTAGTGGCTTATTTTATTTGGAGCAAATAGGATCAGTTTTAAAATATTAGTCCTTAGAGCTCTGAAATGACACTAAACCCCCATCTTGCCTCTGTGTATTTGGCCTTTGTTTTCTCTCAGGTTTCTCTGCAGCATGGTTCATCCGATGAGGAATCATTCTATCACATCTGTGGAGGCTCCGTCATTGACAGTTTATACATCATGACTGCAGCTCACTGTATTCTCAGGTTTGTTCCCTGAATTTATTGCTGCTGATGCCAATAATGTTGTACATCTGGAAGTCCTCTGGGCTTGATAAGTAAGTGTAGCACTGTGTGTTCTTGTTAATTATGTCTCCGTTAGCATGGATGCTAAACAGTACCGTGTGGTGGTGGGGGAGTACAACCTGTTTGAGTATGATGGCAGTGAGCAGTTCATCCGTGTGGAAAAGATTGTTGTCCATCCTGGTTGGAATGGTGACCTTGCCAATGGGTAAAGTGGCAGCATTTTAAACCACCCTCAATTTAAAATACACAATTTATTGCTAATAAATGTTTACATTTTGTATCTTTCTTAGAAATGATATTGCTCTCTTGAAACTGGCTAACCCCATATATGACAACGGTTACGTGGCTATAGCTGAGCTTCCCTACCGTGAACAGATGCTGCCTCATGGTTTCAACTGTACCATCACTGGTTGGGGATTAATGGATTGTGAGTACGCACACGTCAATGCACATGCACACACCATATGTGTATCCAACACAAAAATTCCTACGATCCTTTCTCACCAACTCAGATGAAGGGAGCATCCCCACCATCCTGCAGGAAGCTCCTCTTGATGTGGTGGAGCATTCAGTCTGTTCTCAGTATGACTGGTGGGGCAGCGTTGCTCTGAAAACCATGGTGTGTGCTGGAGGGGATGGAATCATATCAGGCTGCCAGGTACAGTGAAACCAGTTTGTCTCAACCTGAAAATAGAAAGGTCATTATTTAACTTTTTTTTAGTTTCCCACAAAAGAAAAATCTGAAGATCATGAGCATCAGAGGGTCTGTTTTTCTAAGCAGCCGTTAAAGTGTTATGCAATTTATAAATTGAAATGCTAGTCAGTGATCCTAGCAGGTTTTTGACTTATCAAAGAGAATAATTCTGACAGTGATAGCAACTCTGTTAAGAATTCCTCCTTGCGACCCAGAAATGCAATGTCCTTCTTATCACTACCTCTCCCAGGGCGACTCTGGAGGTCCCCTGAGCTGTTACACTGACAGAGCCTGGAGAGTCCATGGTGTTGTCAGTTATGGTCCAGCTGGCATGTGCAACCAGTATAAAAAACCCACAGTCTTCACCAGAGTCTCCTCCTTCCTGGACTGGATGTATTCTGTAAGCATTCTGTAACATCTATGATTGTGTTAGTCTATTAGAAGCCAATGTAAGATTTAAAAAAAAAAAAAAACAAACTTATTTCTTTTGATTTTTTTTCAGGTTATGGATGGCCCAGAAGAAGATGATTCAGGAAAATGAGCCAATTTTGTGTTGCATCCTCATCATATTTCCTTACTTTGAGACCTTTCCTACTTCTTAAGAATGTCTTCATAACTTTAAAAAATAAATTAATTGTAACTCACCTTACAAATATTGTTAAATGGACATTTTAAGATTTCATTTCATTCATAGTTAGAACAGATGTATAATGTTTGCAAACGCGCTACACCATCTTCCCTTCAAATGCATGAAACTCACTCTTTTTATTAAAAATCATGCCTGACGCACATACAGGTGCCACTTCTATAACTTACAGTGAATATTATGTTCCATGGACAAGTTTGTTATCATACTGAAACTCTGAGCTACTTTGGGAGCAAGCAGTACTCTTTGATTTAGACCTATTAACTGGTACATGAACCATTGTGGACTTTCTCTGTCCTGTTTTTTGCATTGTCAAGCTCATAAAATAACTCTGCATTACTCTTGTGTCTGAGGAAACACTTGAGCTCAGCTACAGTTAACCCATTTTTCGTCCGCAGATTCGTCACGATCAGACCTGGATTTACGTGAAATAAAGATACCAGATAAAGAAGACCTCGCCGAAAAACGCCGGCATCACTACTTAATAAAGTCTGTATCCATGTAAATATCATCTACAGACAGTAAAAAGAAACGTGCGGGCCGAAATAAAAAACACGTATTTTTCAAGTAGGTGAGAGGATTCGAAACCACGTAATCCAGCGATAAAATTACGAGACCACCGTTTTACTCACCGAGCTTAGTGGCTTTTTCTGCATCATCTGCCTCTCTGGAGTTTGAGACTCCTGTCAGTTGCGACGCTGATGATGTAACACGTTTAGAATAATATAAAGGTGTCTAATATTAGTGACATTTAACGTCATTTTTTCCACATTCCCATAATGAACTGGAATATCATCCTAATCAATTTTTAAACTTTTTTTTTTTTTTTTTAACTCTAACCACAACAGCAGAGGCAAGTTGACAACAGATGTTGGGGGACTAGGCAAAGCTAATAAAGAAAGAGAGCAGAAAAATCGCACTTACTTGTCCTGTGCTCAAGAATTCTGCATTCCATTGGCCGTCCTAGTTCTACACTGTTACTTAGCAACAGATGACGTGAACAAGCCATTACAAGCTTCATGAGCCCATTCATTCATGAAAACGGGTATGTTGCTGTATTTAAGAAAGACATGTAAAGCAAACGAATATATTTTACAGTTTGATTTAACTTTTTTGCAGACAAAAATGTCAGATTTAATTTCTATTCTAATATAAATGAAAAATAACAGTAAAATAGATTGTGGGTAGGCAGCAGTTGTGCTTGTAATAAGTCACCAGCAGGTATTTATGACTACTTATATTAGTTATCAGATTCTCACACACAAGCTCAGCTTAATCTTTGATTTACAAAGTTTCCAACATTTTAAAAGAAATTGTCTTCCATATTTTCGGGTTTTACACATGTATTAGTCAATTTTACTGTAAAACAAAAGAAAATTTGCATTTTATGTTGCATTAAGATAGCCAACTGTTAATTTGCACATTCTATGTTTTCAAAACATAGTTCAATATCCTTTTATACAGAATTTACTAATTTAAAAAATGTTACTTTATACTTTTATATTTACAATAATTCCACATCTATATGATGTGCTAACATTACAATGCATTTGTTTTTCAAAGTTTGTTGTTGAATAAAGTCACATAGTGTCAGCAGGCTGGGGAACATTTTATCCTTTACACTGGCTATTGATCAGTCAAGACAGTTATCTGTTATCTGCTTGTGTCCGGCTCACACCTTTCACAGCTGGTTTAGTTGACTTTGCCTCACTGTGACTGCACCCCTTTCCATGAACCGCACCTGATTTTTTTCCCACCATGATAACAAAATAAATTCTCTCGATTTTACAGTCAATTGACATGCAAATATACCAACTATATAAATCTACAACCACACAGATATCCCAAACTTTTCCAAATTGTGTCTCATTCATTAATAAAACACGTAAATTCAGTGTAGAATATGTATTGAATACGGATATCAACATGGATTGTTGATATTGGCAGGTAGCATAATGGCAGCCTAAACTGGAAAGTCTTTTTGAAGGTCTTCCAATTTAAGCAGTCCGGTGTCAAACTGATATAAATAGTTAAAAGCTAACTGCACCTACATTTTAGTACTCCAGCATGATTTGGCTTGTGACTCTCCTGGCCTGCTTTGGTAAGCTTGCTGTGAAACACATTAATATAACTGTTAATTTTCCTTTTTACAGAATGTTACCACTGTGTCATCTGTTTCTGTTAATGTAATCCCAAAAGGGCTGATTTGTGCCGAAGAACCTTTCAACCATAACGTACACAATGGGAGAGTGATAGGAGGTCATGATTCTAAACCCAACACCTGGAAATGGCAGGTAAAACCTCTGGGTGTGTTTAAATATATACGTATATTTGTTTCATTGCAAATGCCGTACTTTCTATGGAACAATTAGGATCAGTAATAAACTACAAGTTTCTTGGGCTTTGTTTGTTCTCAGGTTTCTCTGCAGCATGATTCATACAATGACAATTATTTCTACCACATCTGTGGAGGCTCCATCATTGACGCTTTCCACGTCATGACTGCAGCTCACTGCGTTCTCAGGTTTGTTCCCTGAATTTATTGCTACTGATGCCTATCATTTGTACATTTTGTACATCTAGAAGTCCCATCTCACTGTCTTTTGGGCTTGATAAATGAGTGTACATAAGAACTATGGGTTCTTTTTTCCCTTTCGCCCCTATTAGCATGGATCCTACAGAGTACCGTGTGGTAGTGGGTGAGTACAACTTGTATGAGTATGACGGCAGTGAGCAGTTCATCCGTGTGGACAGGATTGTTGTCCATCCTGGCTGGAATGGTGACCTTGCCAATGGGTAATGTGGCAGCATTTTAAAGCGCCTCACTTAATTTTGCCCTAATTTAAAAGACAAGCTGTTTAAAAATCACAATTTATTGACAGTGTTAGAGCTGTGGGTTAGCTGCAAGGGGAATGGAGAATCAAATGTATTCACACTGAAAAAGGGAGACATTGCTATATTAGCATTTTACCTTGCAAGTAGACAAAACAGAAGAACTTTTTTTTTCACCTAAGAGTCATTTTTAAATGTCAAAAATTACCCAAGTGGCAACCACATTATAATTACAGCAAACAAGCTGCTACTTAAGAATACATTTTTTTATGATTTTGTATTTCTCTTAGAAATGATATTGCTATCTTGAGACTGGCTGATCCCGTGTACAACAACGGTTATGTGGCCATCGCTAACCTTCCCTACCCTGGTGAGACGCTGCCTCATGGATTCACCTGTACCATCACTGGCTGGGGATTAATCGACTGTGAGTATACGCACATAACTGCACATTTACACCATTTGGAAATCTAGTAGAAAAATTTTGACACTACTTCTTTGTAAAATTTAGTCGAAGGAAACGTCCCTACTGTGCTGCAGGAAGCTCCTCTTGATGTGGTGGAGCATTCAGTCTGTTCTCAGTATGACTGGTGGGGCAGCGTTGCTCTGAACACCATGGTGTGTGCTGGAGGGGATGGAATCATATCAGGCTGCCAGGTACAGTGAAACCAGTTTGTCTCAACCCAAAAGCAGCATGTGTATTTTTTTAAAAACTTTTTTTACATCGTTTCACACATGTAGCAGCAAAATTCTGCAGCAAAAAAATGATAATAAGATGATAATTCTGACAGTGATATCAGCTCTGTGAAGAATTCTTCCTTGTGACCCAGAGAAGTGATATCACTCCATGGTCTGGTTTTATCACTACCTCTCCCAGGGCGACTCTGGAGGTCCCCTGAGCTGTTATACTAATGGAGCCTGGAGAGTCCATGGTGTTGTCAGTTATGGTCCAGCTGGCATGTGCAACCAGTATAAAAAACCCACAGTCTTCACCAGAGTCTCCTCCTTCCTGGACTGGATGTATTCTGTAAGCCTCCTTTTACATCTAGTTTCTTTAGATAATTGATCAATTTATAAAATGGCTTATTTTCATCTCTTTTTATTGGTTTTTTTCAGGTTATGAACCTGGCTTAAACTGGAGCCTGTGAAATAAAACTCGTGCATCTCAGCTGCTTGTGCAGTAGGTGTTTGCTTGCAGTTCTTAAATTGACCAAAGGGTGGCAAAAGTGCATCAGGTTTTGACTAAACAACACTGATTCCTCTCAGAACTGGACACATTTCCTGGTGCTCTTGTACTTTCCCACCTTCTCAGAAATGTATTCCTTTTCATTGAATGCATTTTGTGTTGGTGTATTTGCAGTTATTCTACATGTGGGCTACAGTTAAAGGCTCACTGCTGGAATACAAACAAAGTGGTCACACAATCCTGAACTTCTGACCTCCCAAGCTGCAGCGTCAGATGATGGAAAAGACCAAAGGGAATTGACCTCTATCAGGCTAAAAGGGCTTAAGCGGTGTGAAGGTAAATCCATTTTGATGTCACCGGAATCAAAGAAAGCCAGAAGATTCTTGCGATTTCTACCTAAAGATCGTAACCTTACATGAACCAAATCTGAATTATGGCCACGTGAGCTATATGCAGTCACCGACTCAACATTTCCTGCTTGTCTGGAATTTCTGGCCATATGCTTGTGGTGGTAGTCAGGAGACTACAGCAGTGACATCACATTAAGTGTTTTTCTCCAAACCATAGAGACCAGAAACCACAGATAAATTCCAGTGGTCGACATGGAAAAAAGAATGCTGTCATAGTGCATTTAGGGTGTAATGTAGATTAACTTCAATAATACAGAAACATTTAAAGTTTTGGAATGGTTGCAGAACAAATCTTTGCAGGTGTTTTCAATTTGGAAGCAAACAGCACATGGAATAAATCAAAGAAAGCTGCTGTATTAGTATATCTGCTTATCCTATTCCTTAAGAGGTTTATTATCTGACATAAAACCAGTGATGTAAATATATGCATCTGCTCAAGTACTGCTCTTATTTTGAAGGCACCTGTACTGTGAGTATACTCATTATGTCAGATGAAAATGTTAACTGTTAAGCAGCTAAGACTTTATACAAAGACATTCAATATTCTATAATCTATAATCTCCTATAATCTACTGAAATGTTGCATATTAAACCAGTTCATTCTAATCGTTTTAACTTGAGGCCCCTTTGAATGTGTTTTCAAAGTATATTTAGCCAATAATCCTTCTGTGTTGTTACTAAAGTGGGGTTTCCATTGCATTCTGTTCCATTTACCTAAGTAAATTATCTTACTACCTCTCATGCCACTGCACAAAATTCACTTTAATAAATCAGCATATGACAAAACAACAAAGTCAAGCATTTAGAAAATGTTTTTTTTTATTATTATTTGGAGGGACAGGCTGTCAAAATGGCTTAGATGAAAGAAACTGTTTTTGAACAGCAGGTTAATGTGTGAATATGTAAAAAATAAAGCAGCTTTGTTTGCTCTGCAGGACCATTCAAGCAGAAATATGTACAACACAAAAGGCAGAAAGTAAGACACGTCCTTTGAAAACAAAATAAAACTGTACTGTAATACATTACATTGACAAACACTCACTGTTGCCATTTCTTCATGAGATTTTTGATGTTTTATACAAGAGAAACAAATGTTTTGTCTGCAAAAATTAGTGCCCTCTTCATGGCATAAGAACATATATCGGATGGATTTCAAAGTAATCAAAAAGGCAAAAAGCGAATAATACATTTCCAATGTGCACGCTGCACTTTTCAAAGTATACAATTAATCAGAACAAGTTTTAACAAACAGGACCTGCATGCATAATTTCTAAAGGGTCCAGAAAGGCTGTTGAAACAGCTGTAGAAATGGTGAGATATGTACATCAACTCTCTAGTGTCCCTCAGCTCTTCACACAGGCGACAGCACAATCACCTTTGAAAGGTCTTGTTCTAGAATTATTGAGGCAACTCTTCAATTTTCGGGGTTTGTGTGTGCGATAAAAATTGTATAATATATGCAGTTTTTATCCACAAAAGCCCCTTTACATGTGTAATTTAAAACATAGTGTAACCCAAGTCACAGACTTCCAAAAAATTCAGAGTACAATCAAATTGATCTTTGCAATTTACTTAGTTTTAGTGGCATTTCTCTAAGATATCTAACCATAAGGCTGCCTATGAAAAATACTTCAGAATGCTGGAGAGCAATAACCTTCATAAGCATACATTTCTCTATAATTCATATATTACAAAGGTTGTCTCAGATTGAAAATTACTCATTTCGCTTTCTTAATAAAATATTCAATTTGTCAGTGATTAGAATTCTTTTGTCATCCTACATAAATTAGTTACAAAATATTAGTGTAATTTTATATGGTTATAATATAGGCAGCGATACAACAGACCCATAATTTAGTTTCAGTGATTAGGGAGATTCCACAGTTTTCAGTCCCAAAGCTTAAATGGAAGCCCTGTGCGCACACCATCGGCAGGCATTGCTCCCCTGATAAGCAGGCACATCCAGTAAACTTTACAACAGCCCATGTTATTGCCAAAATGTCTTAAATTAAATAACTACTGAAATAATGACATAATAAGTTACCAAAAAAATGTGTAAGAGAATAGATATTAAATACTTTCTGATGGACTTGTGGTCCCATTTCCCATAACGACACCGAAAGGTGCTATGGAAAAAAGGAAAGAAGATTGCACTTTTAGGTGAAACTATCAAACCACAGTGCTGCTTGAGTGAAAGTAGGCTTTATCTGAAATAAATAAAATAAAATCATAAAGGAAATAATTTAAAACAAAAGCAATAAAGACAATACAGCTACAGCTTGTAATGGTATGAGCATCATTTCTAGTTATCCAGCTCATAAATATGAAACTCCATAATTTAGCGTTGAACTGTTGAATCGATCCCGTACGACCAAAACAATGCCTATTCATACATAACTATGTTCACAGATAAAGTGCTGATCGAGGAGCTTTAAGAGGGGGTTTGTTTTGTACCATGGGAGAGATCTTGTGGACAAAGAGTCCACTTGCTTCAGGATTTAACACAGGGAGGACCCCACCTGCTCACGTCACCTGGCCCAAAGGGAGGACGTGAGCAGGACTATGTTGCGATTTGACTCGGGTTTCATATGAAGGCCATCACAGCAATGGTCACCATACATTGCCTCCAAAAGCTAGAAAGCTAGAAAAAAATCCCTGAGGTGCACATTCAGCTGTGTTGAGATTCCCAACCTGGCCCCAGTTAATTCCTGTTTAGCTTAGGGTTGGTGATCTTGGTTTGGTTAAAAGAGCTTTCTTAGGAATCGAGAGCCATCATTGGTTTCTATGGGCCTGGTCAAATTGATTTTGAATTTTCTCTTTCACTTTTAACACTAGCTGCCATCTCACACAGCGATAATCCCAAACTGCTTTGCTAACATTTTGAAGGCAAGTCTGGAATTTGAACATTTATTAGGCAAGAGGGAAATCACAGCTTCCTCCAACATGTTGACATCTTATGTGCATTTTTCAGTCCCCTCCCAAGACTCCGCTTTTCTTGCACTGTCCACGAGTTTTCACGTTTTGTCAAACTTTCACAGACTCCATCACAGACAACTTCATGGCTTCCTCCAACAGCTGATTGTCTGTAAATGTGGCAGGGGGTTCTGGGACGGATTCTGAAAGGCCGATCAGTGACTCCAGGAGGCAGGTCCCAGGGTCACTTGCTGCAGGGAAACTGGGGTAACTAGGCAACTGAAACTGAAAAAAGTTGTCCATGTGCTCGTACTCCTTGAGGGAGTTGTAGAGTGAGCTGGACCCCAAACAGGGGAAACCATCAAAGAACTCCAGGTCTGACTCAGAGGAAAGGCTCAGGTCCATGTTATAGCTCGCCGAGCGATCGATGGTAGGAGAGGGTGTGTGTGGCACACTACTGCTGTGGAATAGGGCATTTCCCTGGTTGGCGTTTTCATCCAAAAGTTCTGAAATGGCTGTTGCTCGATTGTCTGTGTGATCGTCCGCAGAGTCCAACAGTGCAGCGTCTATGTTGTCGTTCTCATCAGCAAAGTCCACCATGCTAAAGCTACTAAATGCCTCCGTAGATAGCTGCTGTTGCTCTTGCTGCTGATCTGCGCAACAAGTGTCTTTACAGTTCTTATCCCCACCGTCCCTGCTGCTTCTCGAGCAGTTCTCTGTGTCGCTGAAACAAAGTATGCGGCTCAGGCCTTTCTCATCTACATCCAGCTGAGTGTGATGCTCACACGGGCTCTGGCCTACTTCTGAGTCCTCACTCTGACCTGAAGAGTCTGATAAGTCCGTCATGTCACTGCTGCAACTGTTCTCTCCAGCTGCTGCCAGTTCGGAGCTAAAGGGGAAGGAGGGCACTGCTGGTAGTGTGGTGGCACCTGTTGTGTTCTCCTCCTCCTCCTCTGTGCTGGACTGCTCCTCCAGTCTCTTCTCCAGCTCCAGCTTCATGATAGTGTGTATGTAATGCGTCTGTACCCTGGTGGAGTTGAACTCGATGCGGCCCTCCGTGTTTCCACAGCCGTCCTTGGTACAGCCACACGGGAAAGAGGAATGGTCCATCTGCAAGAGGAAGAAGGAAGAAGTTAAATTGCTATTCACAAACATGTAACAGAAACTCCTCCCAGCTGTACTGTCTCAGGGAGCTTTAATGAGCAGGAAATTTTGAGGACTTTTTCAGTTCTTACCTGACATTTGATGCCAGCCAGGCTGCAGCTACACGTCTCAGGCTCACAGAAGCCCTGGCAGTCACAACCACAGTTCTCCCTGGAGATCCTCAGCTCGTGCAGCTGCCTCTTCTCCTCCTTGTCTATCTTCTTCACGCCAGCTGCTTTGAGCAGTGCGTAGCGCCGTTTCGATGGGTAAGGCTGCAGGAAAGAGCCCTCATCAAGGTTGGCACCACTGATGTCGATGTCCTGCTCTGGGATGTCGTCCACGGTCAGCCGATCCGCCTCCTCGTTCTCTTGGGTTCCATTCTTAGTCAGCTGGAGTGAACAGAGAGATCATATTTAATTGTTACACGAAATCAGAAAATGAGTTTATTCTTTATAGTTTTCACCAACAAACTAACACATTTTCTTTGCAACGCTGCTCACCTTCAGTTTGAGAGCTTCCAGCTTCTCTTCCCTGAGTCTGTTGATGAGTTTTTCCTGGCGTAGGAGCCGCTGCTCCACAGCAAACTCGGCAAGCGTATACGTGCGGAGTGCACTGTGGCGCTGCATCATGCCCAGAGTGCATCCTCCCCGACTGGGTACACTGGTGAAGCCTTGGCACCGAGGGAAGAAGAACACCGTCACCTGGTCAAATGTCACATTGCCTCGTCGAGCTCTCTTGGATTTCTTAAGGATAGAGGTTGCTGTAGAAGAAAAAAAAGGCAGGATTAGAATATATAGTATCCAAAGGAAAGAGAAGGTTTACAGAGACTGGCATTGGAGCATTCTTTTGTGCCACTAGATGGCATAATGCCCCACGTTTGAATCCTTGAGATGTGTGTAAATGCTGCTGAGCAGACTGTAAAAGGACACCCCTCTGATTCATTGCCCTAGCCTTATCATGTACCCAATTAAAAGACACGGCTAACAGGAGTCCAACACACTTACATCCTGTAAAGTGAAACCTAAACTACCAAGAATCCATTTAGCTTTGTTTCTTGTCCTACTGTGCGACAAAAACCACCCTGACCAGGAATTTCCTTTTGGTGGCCAACACAGTGGAGGAAGCAGAGCAGCCAGGATCACAAACTGAGCGGTGAGTAAATGCTTGAGGCTTCCAGATGGGGTGGAGGGTGGAAGTGTAGTTCTCAGGACAGGAATAAAAACCTGCCCACCCTGGTCTTCCTGCTAGCTGACAATCCCCACAAATGGCCCAGAAACTGACAGGAGTCAAAGGTCCTCTTTCTGTTAAACACATTCACGACCCACAGCAACGAGCCATCTTTCTATACCCAGACAAATACAATAAAACCATATGGGAATCAGAGTGGAACCATATGTGGGAAAAATCTCAAGTTATTTAAGCTTTATTATAAATTCCACTTCCAACGCCCAGGAACATTCAACACAACTTTTAAACCTCAGACAAGCAACTTTTTCCTCTGCTAAAGCCACCAGAGCATTTTTTTCCTTTTTATGTGAGCACAGAAAAAGTTGATAATCCACCACGCACATGTGTTGGGCATTACCTTTATTATGTGGTGGGAAACCCCTTTTAGATTCCCAGCCGAGGAGTTCTTTTTTCTTTTTTTTTTTTTTAATATGACACCCTGAACAACTGGCCTTGAAAGTTACAGAAGTCAAATGAGAAAACTGGTGAGTAAAAATCGAAGTGGGTACGAAGAAAAGTCATCTTTTGCCTCAACACAGGTGAGCGGCACACAATAGCCTTACTATGTCGTCTAATCTGCTGCAAGGGGGGAACACAGATGAAACAAACTGCCAGGTTCAGCTTCACATCCATCAAATCCAGTCAGGCTTATGACACCCACAGGAGACAAATGACACCCTCTCTACTGCCTTTAAATGAGATAGCTTTGCTTGCTGTTTTTACCCCCTTTGCTTCACTATGGCAAACAACTTTCTGTCCAACACAAACATTGGATTATAATGGTCCATCCAATCTGCTCTTCTAGATGTGTCTACATGGCTTCTTTTCTTGATTGTCCTACCCCCTTTTTTGTATCCCTTCACCCAGCCTCTTTCAGCACCTGTGCTGGGTGCATGCCCAGGCTTCAGACAAGGCTCTGTGTGTTCCCTGCCTTGGCAACCTGCCACGCTTCTCTTCCTGGCTTCCTGCCCCACCATCCTGGAAACCTCACAACTGTTTGCCCTTCTCCTGTTCACCACAATCCCTCTTCCAACCCGGTCGGTCACCCTAAAGACCAAGGAGACGCACCCAGGTCCAGACAAAAACACCCTGAAGCGGCTCGACCCACATCTCTCAAGGAAAGGTGAGGCTCTGTCTGTCTGCAAGGCTTCTGGGAGAAAGGTGGAGATGGAGCCAAGGTGAGCAGCCACTGTATAATGCGATTAGCCGTTTTGCAGCTTCGGGGCATGAAATCAAAAGAGGTTTTCATTGCAGAAGTCTGAAATCATTTCTGTGAAGTGTTTCATGGGGTGCCAGCTGCCTAAATTCCTTAACCTCTCCCCCTGTTTTTTTTATGGGCTTGTTATTAGAGCCTTCGTGGATGTTAAAGACAAGGTGAGAGAATACATTTTTTTAAAAAAGAAGCATGTATCATCAGCTCTTTCTATGATTTGCTCTCACTCTGGGAGGACACTCACTGTTGAAATTTGTTGCTGGGGAGCTGGGGTTGCTGGGAGTTGAATCCAGGGTGTCCGAGTAGCAGCTCTCCCCCTCTGAGTCCCAGCCTGAGCAGGCAGAGGAGAGGGAAGAGGGTGAAGGTGAGGAGTAGCATGGGTCCTCATCCACCTCCTCAAACTTCCTCTTGAGTAGCCCACTCATGGCGCTAGTGCGAACAATCTGGAGGAAGGAACAGACGGAGGGGCTGTTAGCAAATTATCCACGATCGTTTGAACAACTTTAAAAGGACATACACACTTTCATTATCTGCATGCTACATGGAAGCCTTTGTAGACACGTGCAGTCTTTGTACAGTGTCACCGGTACAACCGAGTCCTGTGCTCGGCCATGTGAGACTATACGCACTCCAGTCTTGTGCTGCACTCAGCTGAGAGTGGGAGTTAGTCATGGCACAGGAAGCAATCAATCAGTCGTATTCGCCTAAGTCAACAATTACTGGACCCTTCACCCTCTTCCAAATCCCATCAGCTCAGCAAACGCATTGATTAGAGGAAAGACTGAACAAAGGTGACCCAATCATCTCGCCATAGACATTTCATTTCAGCCATTCTCCCGAGACAGCCTTCGCAATCACACATGCATGCCGAAGCCAAAGCAAATTGCCACTTGTCCCGTTTAATGCGTTCACATGGAACTCATGGTACATACAGCACATGCAGCTGTATATCGTCAAGATGTTTTGTTGTGCAACTCCTGCATTTCTTCATAGCGCTCATGTGAGGAGCTGCTGGTTCAGCAATACAAACAATCAATCCTTTGATAGAGGCAGGCAAAAAAAAAAAGAAAGAAGAGATGATCACCACTCACAGCTCTCAATGCCATTTACCCTCTAATCTTCAAAAATATTGCCCAACATCTGTGAAACCTCTTCTGAGTACAGGGTTTTTGGCGAAGGGATTTAAATGTCTCGCACAGGCCTAAGAAAACAACAGACAACCTTCTTTGCAACTTCTGGGAAGTGCAAGGCGATGGCGGCTTCCAGACAGGACAAGTCATCATCACAGTCTGGGGCCGAACTCCTGCTAACTTAAACAAGGAGGGATGGAGGGGTGTAGGGAGGAAGGAAGTGAAGGGAGAGGGAAGACATGACTGGGCTGTACTCCAGCGCAGACACTCCCAACGATGATGTGGAATGGGAAAGGAGGCTTTTACTTTACCCATAAAGAGATCATTTCACCATCGCACTGTTTACTGTCCTCGGAATCCAAGCAAAAACACTTACAGCTGCTGCAGCTTGAGCATGTTGTGAATCCACTTCAATTTTTGGCTATTTTTAACTGTCTTTGTTCAAATATTTTCTCTGTAATGCCTATAATTTTAAAAATGCTCACAGTCAAAGGTAATTTTTGCACTTTTTTTTTTTTTTTTTAAAAGCTTTTTTTTTTTTCTTGGGTAATTACAGATTAGGCAACTTCACATTTGGATCAAGTTCAATTTAAGTCCTAAATATGTCAATTATTAGATAAAACATGGCTCAGACACATAAACACCAAGCCGTCCTGCCAGCAGGCTAAGGTGTCACCAGCAGCCCTTAGCAGACAGATAAATGTGCCAAAGGAAGGATACGTCAGAAATCCTCCAATGACTTTAACCTGCATGTCAGGCTTATCTTGTCAGAATGTTATGCAAGTGTCAGCACTTGAAGAATAGGAAAAAAAAAAAAAACACCTAAGCGGGTTTGCAAGGAAAGGGTCATTTTTGGCATGCAACAGGGAGCAATTATGCAAAACCAGTCCTCCTTTTGACAAGGATGAAGGCGAAGTCAGAGTCAAGGGCAAGAGGCTGACACCTTTGTATAGGCAGCGAGGACAGCTTTGCAGCTGTATAGGGGGTTATTGCTACTGCTGCAGTCAGATATTGTTGTCCCCGGTGTTCATATGATGAATGAATCACCTTGCAATAGGTCAAGTTGGCTCATACTGTCTCTGCAACAAACAAAAAGCTTTCTCCACACTGTAGCCACCTCAGCGCCTCAGTGTGTTTTACATCACAGAACCAATGAGTGAAGAAGCCACTAAATTCCGATCCATCAACTTACTCAAGCACGAAATAATCTCCAAATGGCTTTCACAGCTACTAATATTATCACATCATGGGATTTGCCTTGAAAAAATTTAGAAACACCTGGGCGCAGCATCTGTTGCTTACGTGTTCACTTGTCAGACAGCATGTGTGGTTTAGATGCTGCGCCGCTGCATGTATGTTTCTGTGTGGGAAAAGAGGAGCGCATAAGGGGTTCACCTTACATTTTTGCCATTATTCCCACCCCCAATTCCCTGCAAAAAAAAAAGAAAAAAAAAAAGAAAACAAAGCTGCGAGGCATCCTCAAGGGAGTGCATAGCGCCAGCTAAGCAAAGTCTTTTTAATTAAAGGCTGCAGTGAGGCAGAAGGGGGAGGAGAGGCAGAGAGGTGGTGGTGGGGGGCAGTGGTGTCAGAACTGGGTCATTGTCTCTTGACTGCAGTCTACCTGACACATTGATTTGTTAATCCTGTTCAACGGGCAGAAACAATGGTGAGAGGTTAATCCTGGCAAGGGGATGGCTTGTAGTCAATCTGGAGCTTCTCAGCCTCCTCAGCCACTGCACCCACAGAACAAGGCCAAGAGAGCGTGGAGAGAGGATGGAACAAGGGACTGGGGCTAAAAAGACAACATCGTACAATGACTCATTTGCAAAAGGGTGGAGGGAGACGGTGGAAAAAAAAAAGGAACAAAGATAAAAGAGAGGAATTCAGAGCTGGCTCCTCAAGAAAGCAGTGCCTGTGAATGTCTGCTCTAAATGGAGAATGGATGTGATCGGACAGCCGAGTCAGAGAGGGAGCACAGCATGTTTTCAGCACGCACTAAATTATGCATCACTGTCATTCCATCAACCGCACACAGGCAGGCAGATAAAGGACGCATCCACTGAGGTGCTCCCCAGCCAGTTGTCACAGAGTTGGGAAGATAAATCTCTGGCGAGGAGATTTGTCACCAGAAGCACTACACAGCTCAAGTCAGATGCATAACTATGTCAGTCGAATAAGATTATCTTGATACATGCAGCTACAGGCTGTTCATACGACTTCAGAATCCCAATTCATTTCTATTTCATCCGCAGACAGCTTCTAAAGTCCTTATTAAGGAGCCTTAAATTATTCGAAGAGGGGGGAACAGGATGTAAGAAAGGCTACGGTTAGTTTCACAAGATTCAATAATAAATCTAATACGATAACATAGCTGAACTTCTTCACTGAAGGTAGCTGCTAAAAAAAATGAAGGCTGTAGTCTTGGAAATTTATCTAAAGGCATTTATTTTATTGGAAGTACAATCAGAAGCACTAAAACTTATCTTTTGTTTGTCCAGAAAAATCTATAAGAGCATTTTTGCACACATTTCTGCAGAGGCATCAGAAAGCAGCCTGTTTAAACTGCCCCCCATCTGCCCTGCAGCCCAACAGGACAAGTCACAGTTGACTTTGCCCCCTTGCACTGCCTGTCCAGCCCCTTTGCAGCTGATAGCAGTGTGGGTGGGAGCGACAAGTCGCACTAATCTTAGCCAGCCGAGAGCATTTACATGGCACACTGACAACCTTGTGCAGTGTCTGAATGACTGACTGAGTGCTCATAAAATGTGATAATGATGAGCCTGGGAGTCTTTCCTGCGTGTGCGCAACCGTGTCTGGACAGGCCGCCCCCCCCAAGGCTTCAAGGCATTGCACCTCTCACTTCCAGCTCTGTCACCGCGAAGACGGAGGTAATTGATTGGAGCCATCAAGGTGACGGCGGGCTGGATTCCAGCTCTTGCACAGCTGTAGAGGGGGGAAACACTGGCTCATTTCTTAAACTCAGCTGTTGGTGGAGAAGCGCTCCACCTGCTGGAACAATGCAGGGAGAGCTGCAGCTTTCTCCTCTATGAGCCTGTTGTTCTCACTGGAGCCCAAAAGCTGGCCGTGACTGTGCCACAGAAACATTCTGTTCCTCTGCTCTCGACCCGTGCACACGCTGATTCCAAAAAGGAGAGGTAGTGGGAAGAAGGAGGGAGGATTGTACAAAACAAATAAATAATGTCATGTCTCCAAGCCACAGGAATTCCATTCTGGCAGCGCTACTCCTGCTGTAATAGTGGGAGAAGAACACAGACTCTATCTAACCCAGATGTGTTTTCTACTGCTAACCACTGGAAAGTCCTACTCCCTGAAGGCACTTGATCGAGCTACCTTTCCTCGCCACACCTGACAGGGTGTTAGCTTGCACGTGGACCCCGCATGCCCTCAGCTGTCATTAATCTCTAGCACAGGACAAACTTGAATGTCCTGGTGATGCATGCAGATGACTCTCACTGATTTGGGTCGGTTTACTCCTACTTGAAGACAAGTTTTCACTTTAATTCCTAGGAAAGGTGTGGTAGTCACTACGCAGAAAGAGCAAAAAAAAAATGCAGCTGTGTTTCCTTTTTTTTCCTGTCAGATTTGCAAGGATCAGTATCAGGGTGTAAAACAGCAAACTTAGGGGAAAAAAAATAATCTCTTTTGCGTAACAGCAGAATATGTGCAGCTTTATGGGTGCGAGTGTGGAGGAAGGGAGGAGGCGACTGTGGGTTCAGGGGTCGTGTTCCAGTCTGGGACACTTGCTGTATGGAATGCTGGGAGAGGACAAAGCAGATGGGAGCTCTCTGCTGCTGTGTTGGAGACTGTCAGCAAGCTCTACCTCCCCCCTCCGCCTCCCTCACTTCACTCCTCTCTCTCGTCTCCAGGCACAAAAGCGTGGGGCCATCCTGCGTGACCAAAATGAAGCAGGCACAGACAACCTTGTTTGAACCCAGCATGCTGCTGCTGCCTCTCCCAGCTGGGGGAGATGGATACTAAAAAAGTGTGCACAAGCTTCCTGAGGTTGTGAAACCTACACTGCAGTGCACAGGAAGAGGCCATCCAGATTATCTATGCTGTGTCTGACAGCTGCAGGCACCACAAGGTTAACCGAACGCAGGATCACATGGTGAAGATGGGGGGAATTAGGAGGTATGGATGGCATTTGTTGTGCTTGAAATCCCTCCAAATGCTCACGCAGCTTTCATGTCAATCCTGCTAGATTTCATGAGAGGGCAACAAACTGGTCAGTTCTTGTTTTTAGGGAAATCAAGAGTATAAAATGTGGGCTAAAATGGGAAGATAAAAAAAGGCTTCCAAAAGAGAAGATAAAGAGCTGTTTAAGATCTCTGGGCATTCCTGGGAAAGGCATGCCACATTAAATGCACAGCACCCAGTGTTAGATTCCCTCTCAGTAAACAAAGGATCATTCAGCTCTCTGTAGCCTAATTCCAGAAAACATGATTCCAAAAATGATCCGGGTGAGGTCGCGCTAGAGACGACTGAATTGATTCAGTCGCTTTATCAAAAACAGACACAGTGTTGCTTTAAAAATAAGACAGCGGTGTCATATCTGGGGGGGAAATGCATAAATAAACAGCTTTAGGTGAGAAAAGCCAATCATTAAGGAGGATCGCTGCGCTTTTAGGAATTAAATTAACGCACATTTTAATAGGGATTTATGTTCCAAAATAAATGAGCGGTTGTGGCAAGAAAATATTTAAACAATGAAGGAGCTCAACATTGCGCACCTGGCACCGGAGCTGCTACCTGCGCGGAGGTTAATTTGTTAAAAAATAAATACATTTAGAAGAAAAAAAAATCGATCACCAATCAGGAATCAATTATTAAACCTAGACCGTGCGTCGTGAAGCCGGCCGGGCGCAGTTTCCACCGCCTGACCCGATCATTCCTCATGATTAATGCTAATTCTAATGACAGCAGCCCTGTCAGCTGTGCGCTCAGATGTAGTTGCCTTCAGGAGTCGCTCTAGTTACAAGAGGCGCACCAGCACCGCTGAGGTGAACAAGAACAACTCCACACGGGCTGAATACACAAAGCCGACCTCATCAACAGTTCGCACAAATTAAATCCACATCCAAAAAATAACAAAGAAAGACAAAAAGAAAGGAAAACACCGCAAACGCAACGCGCAAACCTCCCTGGCGTGCGCTGGGAAGTTTGCAAAAAAAAAACCATAAAAAAAATCACTGATTTGTATAATCCATAAACCAGTAAGTGAATCATTGCTGGAATCTCTCCTAAATCAACTAATCATTACATTTCTTTGCTGTTATCAGTTTGTGATCACCTGTACATGAAGTAACTCACTTTAACAAGCGGCCACTATTTACCTCCAATAACGAGTCAAGTTAACTAAATGTATTTTTTTTAAAGGGATCCGGAGAATAAAGCGCTTTAAACATGACTCGCCCCCCCACACAGCGACACTAACAGGACATTTAAATGACACCGACAGTGAAACTATTCCCTCCTGTGCTGAGGTTAAACACATTTGATTACGGTGGCTCAATAAACACCAGCGGCGAACTCCCCGATTCTATCTTGTAGCTACTCACCACCAATTCAAGTATCCGATCACCATCAGGGACCAAATAGCGTCGGATGAGCAGCGGCTTTAACAGTGGAAGTAATCCGAATGGCACGAAGGAGATGCAGCGCCTTGTGATCCCCGCATATACACACGGTGTCTCGGTGCTATTGTCTGTGCGTCCGTGCGCCGTACGGGGCTCCGTACCAGCTGAAGCGCTTCCCTTGTCTGTAGCAGACTGCCGAGAAGCGCAGCCTTTTTCGTCAGTGGAAAACTCCCTCCTGGCGTCTGGTCTGACGCAGGCGGTGACACAGGGAGGCTGCCCACGCCGCTTCCTGCCTGTCCTCCCCGCTCACTGTACCAGAGCTACCTGCGTGAGAAAATACATGTAGACGCAGCTCGAGTGTTAGTATAATAACAATAATGATGAAGATAATGAAATAATAGCACGACGGAGCTTTAGCCAGCCTCTGGTGGTGAGTTAGGAAACATCTGATAGATAGATAGATAGATAGATAGATAGATAGATAGATAGATAGATAGATAGATAGATAGATAGATAGATAGATAGATAGATAGATAGATAGATAGATAGATAGATAGATAGATAGATATTTAAAGGTAAAATTTGTAAAATCATTAAAACTATTAGAAATAATTGTGCAATTTATAATGCAAAAACGGATAAATCCATTAAAACAAGCTAAGACACATGGATAGGTACAAGGGTAAAATTAGTAAAATAATAAAAAATAAATAAAAACACTAATAATAACTAGACCATTCAAGGTTAACATTTTAGATTCAATCAATTAGATTAGTTAGAGTAATTAGACTAACCTAAATTCTCCTGAAAAAGACAAGAAACTTGATTAACAATGACAGTTATTCGAAAGAAAACCATAGATAGATAGATAGATAGATAGATAGATAGATAGACAGACAGACAGACAGACAGACAGACAGACAGACAGACAGACAGACAGACAGACAGATAGATAGATAGATAGATAGAAAACCTAGTGCAAGTCTTTCATAGGCTACTTACAGTCTACACAATGACAGTCCCTTCAAATGTTCTACACAATGTAAACTTCAAAAAAGCAAAAACAAACTTGGAATGCATTGAGTTATGAAGGCCAAGTCACAAAAAAGGTGTATGTACACAAATAAGAAACTCGGATAAAACAAATTCAATTAGGTAAAATAATCAAAATCTAAAGAAATACAAGAACAATTTAAATTTCAAAATAAAAGAAGAAGAATTATACCAAGAATAGCACAAGGTATAATAAGCTACAATTAAACACCTAAATTGCCTGATGGTAGTTGAATTGATAGATTCTGTTTTATTCATTCATTTAACCTTCATTTAAACTCTGACAAAAGTCTCATTCACAATGTAGCCGAGTAAGAATAAAAGATGTACAAACACATAGAGGAGACTGGTTGATATTACAATGATTCTGTTTATGTTTAGTGTAAATCAAGTATAATATTTAAGTTTTCTTTCAGATCTCACAATGTATGTTACATAGCTTGTGTAAAAAAACCTGATAGATAGATAGATAGATAGATAGATAGATAGATAGATAGATAGATAGATAGATAGATAGATAGATAGATAGATAGATAGATAGATTATAAACTTGTTAAAACATATTGTAATGACTCTATATGTGTTTACAGGAAGTCTAATGAGTTTTCCTTCATAGATAAACTCACAATCTACATAATCTTATAATGTTGTTTACATGGTGCAAATAAACTATTTAAAAGACGCCCAAGTCTTATTATTCCTGCTTGCATACACTCATAAACCGGTTTTAGGAATCCTCATGTTGCTCTCTAAATGAGTGGCTGGTGAGCAGTAAGAAATAACCAGTGTGATCACCACACAGATAATAACATCATCTCTATTTGTGACGTGGGAGGTGCTGCGCTGCTGCATGGTGTGGCTTATTTCCAGTTAAAGGAAAACACTGACTAAGGTCTATGAAATTATGACTCACTTCTTTTACATGGAACACAACATCGAACTATAGCTTTAGCGGAAACAGCACCTTTTTTACCATAACAAACAAAAATAATTTCTGTCTTAAAATGATAAAGACACTTCTGATTACAATGTGGTTAACAAAAAAAACCCTTAGCTCTATGAAATTAGTAGAGAGGACCATGACGTGCAATACTGACTCATGATTTCTTGTTGTAGTCACATGCTCTGTATTTTTTTTTTAGCAATCTTGTGGAGATTTAAGCTAAAACTATGAATACTATGAAGGGTTTTGGGCCAAATCTTGCCACAGGTGATGAATTCCACCTACCAGCATCTTTAAACCTTCCTACTTAACATACTGTAGCCTATCTCATTTGTTTAATCCACACATAAGGCGTACAAACAATATGTAGTTTTATGTAGGGTTATGTGCCGGACAGTTTTTTAGAAGCAGTTGCTAGGCAACGACTGGAGACTCCATAAAGTTACTGCTCCAAAATGCTAAGCCGAATCCTTTTATATCTAAAAAATAAATAATTATAGGCACTGAAAGTCGTTTTGCTAAAGTTTAGTTAGCTGAGCTTATAGACACTAGTTGATCTTCAGAGCACTTTGCAGCCTCAGCTAAATAAAAGTACAGAACTTTACAGACTTTATTCCAGTGTGAGGGGGTTTCAGCAGACTTTTATTATGATCTCAGTATTTCTAAAACCTGAAACTATTGTTCCAGAGATCAAGAATGAATTTCCATATTGCTGTACATGAACGACTTCCCCATCAGCACTCTGATGTTGTGACTCCACACTGTTGTAATCACTGATGGGATACATTTGTGACATTTTTCTCTGGAAGCGGCATCGGCACACACCCTTCCCTTTTCTGCTAAACGAATTCCTCTCAGGTATTTACGAGTGGAGCTGCCCAAGGCCAGCACACTGAGATGCTTTGCTTTCATTCTCAGCTGGACCTGAACACTGGGGCAAAGTGTTCTGCCAATGTCAATACAGGTGCTCCGCTCAGATATTTGGGGAGAGGTCTCCTAAAGCTGTGTACATAGGCCTATGCTAATTGTCTCCTGCTAATAGAGGACCTTTTTTTCTCACTGGCCTGTTGCGCCTGAGGGCCTCATTTAGGGCGTCACTCTCAAAACAAGCACATCAAGCTGAGTGACAGCAGAAACAGCCCGTTTACATATAAAGTGAGGATGTGCTTCTTTTTCAATGATAACACAACACAGCATCCAAACATGTGGATTCACTTGATTTCAGTTGTTTGCTATGGAGATAGTAGTTTCACTGGAGCCATAACTTAGCATTTGAACAATGGCTCTGTGATAATGAACACGTTACAGATCGCAGCTCATCATGTGTCTTATTTGCGAACCCAGGGGAGTAATTTGAAGTGAGAGAACTTCCAGACTGACAACAGTGAGAAGATGTATTTTTAGTTGCCGTGTCCAGTAGTGTGAGTTCATGATCCATGTGGAAACAAAAACATATGTAGTAAACAATATGTGCATTTCATCACATGGTGGTACACTTAATTAGGATGTGTGAAGAGCCTTTGCATTGTTCTCATCTAAAACAGAACAGAAATCCCAGGAGCTGTAAGACTATTAATGGGATAAGGGCAAGAAAAAACAGAGGCATTCTTGTGTTATTTTGTCAGACTTCTTCAGTTTTATTACTTTTAGCATCTAAAATCCTTTAATTATCAGTCAGGTTAAGTCACTTGTGACAAATCACTCAAGGCGGAGCAGTAAAACAAAAGGTTAAGTAAATAAATTAGTGAGCAAGCGACTGAACATTTAACACAGCATTAGGAATGTTTGTTGCTGTCTCGGGTCAGACAGCACGTGTGATAATAATGATACTATCTTGTTTTCATGTGGCCAAAGGTGTGTAACGGAGTAGGTGAGGGTGCGTGACGCACCTCATGCTCAGCCGACAGCCTGGGAGTCTGCATGTCCAGACTGACTCCACCCAATTAGCTTCCCTGTCGCCCTGAAAGTCCTTAACACTCAACAATGAGCCATCCACAGCCCTGGAGGAAGAAACCGACGGTCACATGCACAGCGGCAGCAGTCACGGCCATTACTGAGGAATTCTGCCCTCTTCACACAGAAAATACCTAATAATCAAGCAACGTTAACAATTAGCCCTCTGTTTGACAAGTTTCTGTTTGCAGCTCGGAGACATTCTGTGGTCTGGTCCGGCGTAATTATAGCAGCAGCGTTGGCAAACATCGGATCACTGACACAGGTTCAACAATGTTGTTTCGACAGACACGCATTATGTAACGGGCAAAGCTGGGCAGCATAAAAATGTCGTCTTGAGCGTTGGCTCTTTGATGAAGTGTCCTTCATGAAGTTCTCCCGAGATAAACAGGAAATGTCTTGGCGGCAGGACTCATGCTTTTTATGTTGGCCCTTTGAAGTCCCCTGTCAGGCACATCAATTCCCTTTTTGATAAACAAGAAGAAGTTCCAGGGAACAGTGCGACTCACACATGTTCGCCCTCTCTTCTAAGAAAAAGAGCTGTGTGTGTGTGTGTGTGTGTGTGTGTGTGTGTGTGTGTGTGTGTGTGTGTGTTCAGGATGGGGGGATGGGAGCTGTAGTGCCAAAGCCACTGTGAATCAGGCCTGAATACATTAAGGCCACTCTCTTTAAAAGTGTGCCAAAGAGTTCATGGTGGAAGACGCCCCTCCAAGAGCACAATAATGGACTTCAATGCTTTCCATCTGCGGAGCGGAGAAAGGCCTGTGACTGCACGTGCTGCATTGAGTGGGCTCAACAATGTATCAATTTATGGCCATCTGAGGCATCATAAAACTACGCTTAACACAAAGATCTGGGGCACTAAAGTGAAACGCCACCGCCATCGACGCAAGAGTCAAAAACAGCCCTTCAGAAACCCCAAGAAAGAAAGAGGCAAATCCTAAAACAACCTTCGTGTTGGTAGAAGTCGAGAAATGTTCCCTAGAGGAGACCAGATGAGACGGCGTTGTCTGGTGGTGGTCAGGCCGAGGCAGACGGACACGACGGCGGGGATCGAGAGAGGGGGAAGGAAGCTGATTGATGGCTCCAGCTGTCCCAGAGGAGAGGAACACAGGCAGACAGCTGGTCACCTGTAGCCCCAGACATGAGTGTGATCGAGGCGCAAGGCATTGTGTTTCACTGCAGAGGGCAACCAGTGCAATGCAGAGTTCAGGCCGCTGTTCATCACAGCCAAGAAAACAAGCAAAGCCAGTCTGCAGCAGGAGGGGAGGATGAGACTTAAGGAATAAAAGGAACTCTTGAGGATTTGGCCAAAGGGAAGCATGCATGAGGCTAATTTATAGAATTTCTAAGCAGAAAGAGCAATTCGACACCTAAGTGTTTAGTTAATAAGATTACTCAAAAACCTGAGCGGAAAACACACACCTAATCAGGTTGTAATGAAAACGCGGCCCTCTAAATCATCCAGTTTTGCATGTCATTATTCGGACAGGACTACATTAGGAATAATTGTTAAAGTTACAGGAGAAAGAGAGAGAAGGGAAAGAAAAAAAAGGAGAGATGAGCTCACTCAGGCACAGGGATTAATCCAGAAGCAAGAGGGAGAGAAAATACACCCTCCCCCTCTTACAGCCAGTCAGCCAATCAGCACAGCCGAGCCGGTTTACTTGGAGACCAAAGAATCTGTGTAGTGATATGACATCATCAGCTGCCCATTAAAGGAGAGGTCACTTTTTTCTTTCCTCCTCCACTTTTGAGAATAACTGAGGAAATGTGATTTCCAAGAACTCTTTGAGGAACAACCGTCTTTCCCCCACGGAGACAGTTTACATAAAAGGCTTCTTGTAGCACTGTACTCCCATTTTACCTTCCAGGATTGTCCAAAACTGAATGGCAAAGTAATATTCATGAGTTTCATTTGTTCTGCTCTGAGACAGGCACGATTCATAAATTCAGCAACTTGCCTCTGCCGTCTTCCTTTGTCACCACTTCACTGCGACAAGAAATGTTGGGTTTTCAATGCTTCCATTCATTCAGTAACAAACAGGCGCTATGTTTGGGCTGCCCTCGCTGCATACAGTATGTGTGTTTGCTCTTATGGCTTGTCTCTACTATGTCTCTTTAGCTGTAGGGCAAGAAAAGCTGCCAGTTTGTATTTTGTTTACTTGGCAACGTCACAGCGCTGTCTGACTAATGCATTCTGGATAGTCTCTCCCAGGACATTGGTTCTATGTTTTATTCATTGGTGTGATGTGCTATAGACTCCCCCCTGACATAATATTATTGATTTCCTAATAGACTATCAAAAGAATGGCTGCACTTAAGGCAGCAAGAGATGAGAGTACCTTTATATTTGTAGATAATTGATTGAAAAAACAATGAGAGGGCTGCAACAAATGGTGATTATCATTAGACATTAATATACTGGTTGTTTTCTCAATTAATCAGGCGATTGTTTGGGCAAAAATGTCACAGTTGCAATTTCCTAAAGCCCATGACGATGCTGTGAAATATGTTAGAATTGTGCGACTGACAGGGACAAAGCAGCAAAATCCTCAGAACTGAGAAGCTAAATCTACTTTAATGTGTCGCAATTTTGTTTTAAAATCACTCTGAAGATTACTTAATTATGAAAATGGTTGCCAGTTGCTTTTAATGTTGATCCAATCAGTCCATTAATTAATCACAGTTAAACTTTGCTTCACGGGAAAAAGTAATACAACAAATGTACTAAATATATACCTTAAATAACAGTAATCTACAGCAAAAGCACTACAATTAATCAGTTAAGTGATTAGTTGTCAACTACAAAATTAATCAGCAGTTATTTTGATAATTGATTAACTGATTGGAGTGTTTTTAAAAGAAGAAAAGCTCAAATTCTCTAATTCTAGCTTCTTAAACTTGAATATTTTCTGGTTTCATTACTGCTCTATGACATTAAACAGAATATCTTTGGGTTGCGGACAAAACAAGACATTTGAAGACATCCTCTTGGTCTTTGGGAAACTCTGATCAACAGTTTTCACAATTTTCTAAAACTAATTAATTAGCAGTAAAATAACTGACAGATTAATCATCTATGGAAAAATATGCAGCCTCTGCCAATGGACCATAGACTTGTAAATGTATTTACATATAGATTCAAGTATGTGGGTGTGAGTATAAATATATGGACAACATCAAAACCTTAACATGGTCCAAATAACAGCCCCACCATAAAATGGTAACAGGCTGAATCTGTTATCGCAGTGTTTTCCACTATGAATCGAACTGGCAGGAGATCAACAACATCCCTCACTGCACAGGATTTATGTTCACCAGAAGCAGTTATACGGAAACGAAAGTGGGGAAAAAAAAAAAAAAGAGGCATGTTTTGTCCTGGAAGGGTTAATGATGACTGGTGTTGGAGAACGAGGCTCCTGCTTTTAGCCCACAGCCCGGCCAATCACATCACTCAGCGATCCTCGGGGTCATCATTCACAACACTGAGCTAACCCTCACTTCCAACACTGGACCCTGCAATTGGCCACTTCATCACAAAGACGCTGTGATCATTGTAGACCTCTAAGCTGCCATCACACTCTCCTCGATTGCTGTGGAACCGCTGTCAGTGCTCAGGCGGCAGTGCTGTCGGGACGCATGTCTTCCAGAATTTACAGCGCTTGATGGCTCTCTGCATTGCCCAAGAAATCAATACATGGCAACTCGTGCTTTATGGCTACATAACAGTTCTTAAAGATGTAGTGTAGGAGTGTGCGCTGAGATATTACCTCAGCCGAGTGCCAGACAACAAAACCGAAACCCCTCATCAGCTTATTTTCCTTTGACTGCAGCTCTTCCTCATTTGAAATGTTTACATGCGGCACACGTGCTTTCAAAGAAAAGACAGAGGCTTCAGAAGCACAGGAAGTGCTTTGCTGCAAGTGGCTCCTCTGATACTGATACGAAGCTGATAACGTGCTATAAAACAGCTTCCAAAACAGATCCTATAAAACTGTTAAAGCAGCCTTTTGCAAGTTTTAGCAATTCAAGTTATCATTACATCTGATTTTTAATAACTTACTTCTGTTTATTCCCTACTTATCTGTGTTATTACTGCTTCATAAAAACAACCTGGCTCGGCTAAAAGAATCAAAAAGCTGTTTCTCGGCAACAGAAGGTGAGAATCGGCCCGAATGTAATGGAAGTCCCTCGTCACGTCACACTCTCACTGACACAAGGAGAAGGAAATCACACACTGCCATGTTTCCCGTAACAAACTGAGCACTTCCTCCTTTTTTTTTTGTTCTCATTGTCTGTGTAGCAATTTCAAAGTGCACAGTTTATCATAAAAAGGGGCGATGCTGGGAAAATGCAAGCCAACCCAATGAAGTTTCGGGCGGCCGCTAAAACTCGATCATGTTATCTTGAGGAACAAGAGGAAACTTGTGAGCCAAGTGTCAAACAGCTCACTCACAGTCACACCTGAACACTCTAAAAAAGCAACAAATAATATATACTCTTGATTTCTTCCCTATGTATTTGCACATGCTATTAAAGTTGATGCAAAGTATCTTATTTGAGCATTTTCCCAACAAAGTCTCCTCACTTTCCTTCTGGACATGAAACACCTCCGTTGACATGATCAAACAAGGTTGCTGTGAATCCTGTAAATGCAGCAATTTCACTTATTTTGGTTACATTTTGTCTTCATACACACATGCACTCTAAGTCATGTGTGCATCCAGTCCATCAAAACAGTCCTGTGCAGTGCCAGTTCACTAAATCTGATCTTTTGGCGCTGAGGCAGTTGTTGTCGTCAAACAAAATCACCACATAATGTCTAATGAGTGCCATTTTTTCACTTGGAGGGGGGAAAGGAGGACAATACGGCGCTGGTAATGGGGGATCGGCAGGGAGGGGGGGGCGTGCAGTCGCCGAGGCTCGGAGAATCAGCATCACGGCGTGTTGCTGTTACCACGGCTACAGTGACATGCAGGCCGACTGCAGGTGCCAGGCCGACAACTGTGAGACCCAATTAGAGACCCTGGGAGGGGGAAGATAATGAAATCCAGCCGTAGACTGACGTGGGTTAACTAAATAAGTCCAGAGTCATTTAGCGTTAACAAAAAAGATGAGTGGGTGGATGTTAGGGGCAAAAAAAAAAAAAGCCCCGGATATGATTTATCAACTGACAGAGTTGCCCGTTTACCACACTTTCTTGCACCTGATCTTCTTTCTCTATCAGTTAATTTCTTCTTTTTTTTTCCACACTCTGACGCACACAACCACACACTCCCCCCCCAGTGCACACATCCAACCTCCGGGCGAGCCGGGCTTGCTGAATGGCCTCAGAATGTGCGAAAGGGACAAGTAGCAGTGTTTACCGAGCACTACTGTCCACACATCCGTTCCCACAATGGCCCCATTGAGGGTGGGCCCAGGTTAAAGCCTATTTAAAAGGCTTGTTTAACACTGAGAAGAGGGGCCACATACCCGAACCACAGGGAAGGGTAGGCTGGGGGAGAGGGAGGGAGAGGGAGGGAGAGGGATTCACAGCAGGCTACTCACCCTCCACCCCAGCTTTTTCTTCAAAGCCAACACTTCATTTTATCTTTCCACCCCTCCTTCCCTCTCTCTCTCTTTCTGTCTCTCTCCCTGTTATGCACTTTTTTTCCTTTTTCCTGTGTGTGTTTTTAAAAAAATGTTTTTCACATGGTGTCTTGCGTGCACGTGTGAGAGCGCATGTGAACAGAGGACAAGAGGCCAGCTGAGAGAGAGACAGAGAGGAGAGGTAGGAAAAAGGTGGGAGTTTGTGCAAAATTGGATAGTTTTAGGGAGAAAAGAAGCAGGATGGATGGGCAGAGGGAAGGAAAGCGAGAGTAAAGGACAGTGAGGGAAAAAATTTTTCCCCTCCAATCCCCCCTCGCCTCCTTCCCGCCTTTCTCTTCTCATGTGAAGGACAAGCCTGGCGGGGCTGCGGTCTGGCCCAGCGATTGTGTACGGCGCCTTGCAGTGCCTCACACAGGAACCCCATTAATCACTGGAGCAGGTCTCTCACTCCTGGACACAAAGACCCCACACGCCGACTCCACTGCATGCACTTGCACATGCAAACACAATGAATACTTGCATATCTGCTCGGGCATATGAGAGCAGGAAAAAGAGAAGAGAAGAGAAGGAGATTCCTGAGCGTATTCACAGAAGTACACATAATTATTTCTAAAATGTTTTGGCAGCGCGCAGCAGATATAACTGAGAAAGGAATGCCAAATAGTTTGGAGTCACACCAAGAGAGCAGTCTTGAATTGGTTTAGCATTTAGTCATGGAGTGAATTTGTTCCTACCACACAGTGCGGTCCTGTTATTTAAGACATTCAAGTGCCCTGATCTTGCCATGCAGAGCGACGCGCATTTCATATTATGGTGCAAAAAACAGGATGTGATTTAATGGTGCAAGTAGGCTAACGATGACTCTGCTGTCCTGAGACTTTAGATAACGGTGCAAAGACATGCAGGAGATACACATATTTTCCCACAAGTCAAGCAGGCAATGTTTTCCAGGTCATTTGGTGGAGAAAATCCCTGCAGCAAGTCTATTTCCATCGGTTGCCTTGAGCGCGAGTCCATGTGTGCACAGTCCGTCTATAGTGGGAGCTGAGGAAAGGACACTGCTGAGGTCATCCCCTATATTAAGACCACAGGCTACTCTTACCCCAAACATGCACTGCAAAAAAAACTATGTCCACTTTAACAATTCATTCAATCCCATAGGACACAATGATGGAAATTTTGTGTGCATGTGTCAACAATAATTTCACTGGAAATAAATATAATTATCCCACCCACAGGCACATTCATACACCAGCTTTTCTAGAAAATAAACAACATATAACACTTCTATTCAAGATTTTTGATCAAATCAAGTTCTCTTCAACAAGTCCACACGTTCATTTCTCAGCTATCCGACATGTTTGTTGCCAGAACAGCTGCAGAAATATTCCTTTTTCCTCATGAAAATGTGCTGGACACGCATTCCGACCTGTGCATCTGCAAACATAGTAAAAACAGGAAATTGGATTGATTGATAGCACAATCTGCAGGTGGAAGAGGGGCAGGAGCAGTAAAATGTGGAGTTGTCTGGCATACGAAGAGACAATCATCCGTGTGCGGATGTTTGTGTGTGCATTCTCTCCTCTCAGACACCCCATCCTCTCATACCTAATCCCAGCCCAGCCGCTATAATTTACTGCCCCATCGGTAACTAGCCATCGACAGGGAGGAGATGAGGAAGAGAGAAGGAAAGGCAGGAGCCAGCGGCAGGCTGAGGGTCAATGGCTATATCGAGCACATAAACCCCCATGTAATGAGCAATATTTGTGTACCAGGAGGAAGGTCGTGAGGGCGAAATGGAGAGGGAGTTGCACATCACATGCAGACACAGGACTTCATTTGTCAAGAGCTCATGCATAATGCCTTTTTGTGTATGTTTGTGCAAGCAAATGCTATGAAACTGTATATTTTATTCATTTTCATCACACGTCATGAAATGTTTTGACGCTGCAGGTCTTAATGAGACTAATCGAGATGAGCAAAGATGAATCTGAAAACAAAACTCGTGCTAAAGGGGTTATTTATTTCCTTTTAAACCCAGGCGCTCACTGTCATGTGTGGCAGATCGAATCATTATCCTAATTACGTGTCATTACATAATCAATGTGTTTATCGTGATGTAGTAGATTAATTTTTATCTGACACCCCGAGATAAAAAAACACGCAAAGCAAGGTCGACACCTCGGAGCTAACTGTGCATCGCTGCTGCAAATATTTCCATCTCTGCTGTAATGCTACCAGATTAAAAACACACAACAAAGTGAATCCAATCAGTGCTGAGCAGCTGACCTCAGCCTGCGTAAACACATTTTATGTTTTTAGAAGGAGACCGAGTGTTTGCTTTTTGTTCTCTGGAAAAGCCCAGCCTTTCCTGGGAGATTAAGGCAGCAGATCCCATGATGTGTTTGAGATTTGATGCGCATTGTGGCTACTTTAATCATCTCGGTCCTAACATGACATCACAGTGTCCCGGCACACTCTGCATATGTATGCGGAGCCTTCAGGCCTGTTTCACTCTACAACCATCCCTGGTAGCCAAAGCCCCGCTGGGACTGGCCCTCGTTCTAACTGATGGGGCTCAGGGATGTGGAGTGACAGCGTGTGCTTCACGATGATTAAACGCTGGGTGAAGATCCCATCGGTGACCAGGCATCACACCTCCAGGTGCTGTTAATCATCTAAACAATACACTGGCTCCGTCTCCCACACAATGGATCCATATGCACAGGCAATCAGCTTTGAATCTATCAGCCGTGGTATCAGCAGTGTGGGGTCATTTATGGTAACGACTGTGGTGCTATTGATGACGTGTTTGTTTAGTGAGAATAAGTGTAGTGGCAGGCAAATTGAGAACTGACTGATCTATATCAGTGTGCTAATGGCACCCTGATACTAGAATTAACCCTGCAGTGTTATTCCAGACACAGAAATGCACTCATCTTAGACATTAATTGAAATTTTTGTAACGGATTAATATACGGATTTATTTTAACCTTCTGAACTCCAAAACCTGTCAGCAGGTTTAACAGACAAATTGTCTTTAAAAAAAATCCACCATTTATCAGACCAAGAAACTGTAAAAACACAGAGAAGCCACAGTTTTTTTTTTTGAATTTTTCCAGTGATCCTTCCTTGAGTTTCATGCTGTTTGGTTGGCAACGTTCACCAAATCTAAGCTTAAAATCATGTTATTTCATTTTAATCACTTTAAAAATCACAAAAAAAAAATAAGTGGCTAACTCAGACCAGATTCTACAAAAAACTAAAAATACGGCACACTTCGATAACAACTGTAAAGCCATGAGTCACTCGGCTATGACAAAAATTCAGGGGCTTTTTGTCTGAACTGCAGGCTATGTTTACACTGAGCAGTATGTATGAAGACAAATTGAAAATATCTATATGATGTGGATCCCCCTTTTTTTTCCAGTAGTGGTAACACCCTTTGGAACATGGAAAAATGCTGTGAATGCTGATTCAGTTTTTTTAAATGCAAAAAAAAAAAAAAACTTCTGCTTTTTCTGCTTTTGTGATTTAACATAACTGTGTCATACTGCATACAAGATATTTTTTAATTCTCTCCATTTCTAGCCATGATTGTGCTGTTTCCATAGAGGTACAGGACTTTCTATTGCCATAAAAAATGAGCCCACAGTGAGTAAAAATGTCACAGAAAAGTCCAGAAAGTGCTTGGGGTTCAAAGGGTTAATGTCATTTTACCAGCCTCCTGGAGCTCTGATTGATTCGGTAGATCGGGGCTGCATTTGGAGGTGTGATTAGAACGCAACACAAGATGTTGAACACCTCAACACCGTTAAACCCTCCTGAGCAAATATGTGTCGATTCAACCTGCAAATAATCAGGATCTGCTGGTAGCAGAACAGCAGAGGCAGTGAGTTTAATAAGAACCCTTTAAGAGGACACGAGCACAAAATATACAGCCTGTAAATCTTTTATAATCTAATCAGAAGCACTTTGAAAATCCTTTGGCACCCATTTAAACATGTGCCCTTAAACCAAAGTGTTGTTATAAGTGCAATCAGCTAAATACTCTCACTCTGCATAAATTATTAATATCCAAGAAGGGTTGAAATTGATTTACAAGCATATTTTTTTCGTTGTTTCTAGAAGAAAAAAACCCATGACCCATGTCCACTCTGTAAAATTCAACAACAGTGGCTTTAGATAAGAAGAGGCATTACAGAATAACATGTTTCCTTTCTGTCTGATTAATGCATCAGTGGCAGATGCTGAGGGGATTACGTCTAGATTAGTATCCTTTCCACTGACTCTGTTTTCCTCTGTTTACCACATTGCCTTTCCAGTGGTCCTTTTTAAGAAACAAACAGGATCAGCTTTCCCTGTTTTTCCTCTTACTCTGCCGTCATTGTTTTTCATGTTGTTGTTTTTGTCAAATACGTCTTGTAGACTCGTGTTTTTTTTCCCTTCCGCTTTGGTAAAATGACAGCTGGAGCTTAGTTCTACATATTGAAATGTCAAAGTGCTCCGCCAGTTACTGTCAAACAAAAGACTTTCCTGCATCATGCGATCGGTTTCACTTCACCCCTCTGGCACTTTCTGGACTTTTGTTTGCAAGCATGACTCATCATTTCACCTTTATTAACCCGACTCATCAGTCTTGCCAACAATATCAGGGCAGGAAATAGGAAGTAGTGTTTTTTTCTGCCTAAGTTGCCAGTGGGATGGACCTGGGCAGTTTGTGACGCCTGTTTTGCCACCCGGAGATAAAGCTATCAGCGACATGGGCTGTTCTGCATTGTTGAGAAGAACAGCCAGACCCTAATGAAGTGCATGTTAGCGGCATAAAAGAACCAGGGTGTGTCTCTTCCCCTCTCTGCTAAGTAACACCAGTTTTCTCGGTGTTCCCTGAAACTGCATTCACAAGCAGATGTCTGCTGGCAGGGCCTGCCAGATAATGACAAAGGATTAAATCGCCTGATTCCCACACCGCCAGCCCACTGTGTTTGTCTACCCTCTTTAGCCACAATTTATGGGCTCTGCAGAGCTGAGATAGATTGACTATTGGAGTATAAGCCTCTGAGGAATAAAGAGGGGAGCTAATCGGTGAGGAATAATTCCAATTCAAAGCAGTGATTTGGGATTAATAAAAATGCAAATTCACTGAGATGTAATGGAATGATTTTTTTTCCTCTGTTGATGATCTGTCGATCGTTGTAGTTGTGAAGAGATGACATGTTCAGCACTATGTACGGTATACACTATCAGATATCTGATTATTGGTTATCAAAGTGTATTTGCAGTGTATTTATTTTAAAAAAAACTCTAAAAGTTTGGAAAATAGAGTAACTGGAGTTAGATGAGAAGATTAATAGCACTCTCATGATGAACAAAACTGCAGCAACAACCAGCTGCCCATTAGCTTTGCTTAGCTTAGCTTAGCATGAGTGTTGCATATGGGTTGGCTGTGCATTACATTAATGGACAGCTTTAAAATAGGATTATTATTATCCCTTTGCACATTCCAAGTTATTTACAGTACATACTGTGAGATTTTGCACACTACCAGGCGAATAATTTGCCCATTCCTGCACAATTTGTGCCGTTGTCCCATTTTAATAATACTGGAAATATTTGTATTTGCTTTGATTTGCTAAAACTGTTTATTTCACTTGCAACACTTACTTTTTAAAAATATTGTATCTTCCTTTAAGTTTTGAAAACCTGTCCATGTTTACTGTTGCACACCAAAATACCAAGTCAAATTCCTCATATGTAAAAAGTTTACTTGGAAATAAAACATATTCTAATAAAGACTGGAAACAGAGTTTAGCTGCTAACTTGGCTTAGTCCAAAGCACAGGCTAAGACCTCTAAACCAGAATTCTATACAAAAACCAAAGCGTAAAATCCAGGCAAGCTACTTCCCTTCTACTGCTATTCTTTGTGCTAAGCTAAGCTAAGCTAATTGTCTCTTGTCTTGCTGTTTTATGGATTGGCAAGAGATCTCTAACGCTTGGCAATGAAATTTTTATTGCTTTTTTATTGCATCTCTTATTTTTATAAATCATTCACTCTTATTTTCTAATCCAATTCCAGCAACATGCACTTATTTATACCGTAAGTCTGCAAATGAGAAACATGAAACTCATTGTACACCGAGTTTGTCTAATTGCAAACTCGTAAATCTGACTTGTGTGTATTTTTTTCACACCCGGGTTCAGCTGTGTTTTGGCAGGAGCTCAGCGAGGTGTAAGCTTTCACTGAAGCCACCAAAGCAATACGATATTTTGGCTGTGATCATTTGTCAGTCAAATGAGGAAAGAGGAACCACTGCTCTGATATGCTGCACAGAGGAATCCCCCTTTTCATTTACACAGTGTAAATGGCATGTAAAAGCCACAGTCTAACAGAATGAAAACTGGAAATGACAGCACTTAAAGGAAACACTCATCTCAGTTTGCATTGAACAGGGAATGTTCTGGGTGCTTTCAGAATTGACTGAGTATACTTTATCTTTACTACTTATCTCTATACTTTATCTCCGCTGGATTGTATTTAAGTGCAACACCTACAAACAAAAACCAACTCATAAACATTTAGAGGATCCGAACAATTCTCAAAATAGTTCAGGTTAAAATTAAATTAGCTATCTTCCCAAAAACAAACACAAAAGAGACTAAAATAAACAGAACAAAACCGATCACACATGATAACCTGCAATTTGAAATCAAAACATAGATTCTTTGGTTTTATTTGCAAAATGGAGGCAATTTTGCCTGAACACAAGGACGCTCTGGATACACACTGCTTATTTCTAGTGGATGATTTGTGTACCAAACCTGGCAGACTATCATTTGTGTGTGTTTTAATGGAGAGTCCTACTGACTCCTGCAGTTTTGCGGATCACCCAAAATAACACCGTGTGTTTGTCATTTAGGGATAATGTAGCTGACTGGCAAAGCAGAGCGGAGCAGCAAAGCAACAATTAGAGAACTGTTCTCTCCGGCTCCTGAACAGGAGATGAGGGGAGGTCACTGTTTTCATTTGGTCAGGTTTGTTTGGCCCCAGTGTAATAATCAACTGGCAAACCGTCTTACTGTAGGAGAACACCAACCAGAGAGTTGAAATCAGGACACGTGTTTATTTATTTATTACTTATTTGGAGTCTTTTACTGGAAAAATGTGATGTGAAATGCATGAATTCACATTTATGTCCACTGTTTACACTCTCAACTTTGTTGATGTACATTTCTATTCGTTATATTAATAACACTGAACACATACACACACAAGACGCAACACGTTCCACCGCAGTGTATGTGACAAGGAAAGTATCCTGACAATTCCTTTCTTTGTTTGCAGTAAACTACAGCCCTCACCTGTGACTGCAGTGGCATTGGCTGCCATCCAAAGATTTGTGTGTGTTTGTGTGTGTGTGTGTGTGTCTGTGCATGTGTGACTAAATGTACAAAAGACAGAGCGAGAGGGCCAGTCAGGCGCCTGTGCATTGGTTTGCCTGTTTCCACACAGTCTGGGCCCCAGAGGAGGATTTGCAGGCCAGATAGGATTAGGCTCCCTCTCTTTACACAACAGTGACGGGGATAAGGAGTCCGCAGAGCTCAGGAGCACTCCAAAGCCCCATTAATACACAGCAGCAGCAGAAACCGCACAGATGAGTACCTTAAACAGCTGAGGCCTGCTCTCTCCATGTTTGGTTATCAATGCTCCGCTGCTGGGCCACTGGTCAATTATGACCGCTACCAGCAATGCCCGGTGGAAAATACACCGAACGCACCAATTATCAAGGGCATCTTCCTGTTCCTGAACTGCGGCCGCTTTTGATCAGTCACACCTCAGCTCATTCAAAGCCTAAAATCCTTCTGGAAGTCATTTGACTCACACTGGTATATTTAGTAGAAAGCACTTGCATCTAATTAGAGCACTTAGTAGGAACATTTGTGTTATTTGTGCTAAAATGTACATTAAAAAAAAACTAAATCAGCTGTTGGTGCACAAATTTGCTCCTAACGTGTGCATGCACATCATGCTGCAATATTCATGTTTAAAGTCATTCCTGTGTCACAAATGAACACAAATTCACAAGAAAAGTAATAAATGAGCATAACATGTCTCTTTATTTTCTGATGAAAACCTACAGCAGTCCCACTTCATCTTCCATACTGCAGGCGGTTACATAAGTGAGGGGTCCTCCATCCCCTGTGAGAGTTCAAAGAGCTCTAATCACATTAAGACAAGCCACTTATTGCTGAGTTCAATCTAACTGCAAATTGAGCTCAGATCAGACCTCCCAAGCCATTCAGACACGACAGCAGCAGCGGCGGCGCCTCATCAGACAGTCTTTTTGCTTCACTTTGATCCACTTCGATCAAGTTCTTGTGGTACGAATCGTACAGCACATCTCTCACTCCATCATTAGTTCTACACACACTGATTCATAAGTGTTCTGTCATCAAGTCGTGCTCTTGGCTGAAAATTTATTCCCTCTTCCTCTTATCCCTGTCTTCTAAGCTTTAACTCTATCTTTCCCATCTTACAGTAAAGTGTTTTTTGCTTATCTCCTTCATTCACTACCTCCTGCTGAGAGCATAGATCTCCATCCAATCTGTCGGCTACATCTTACCCAGAGTCTGCGGGGCAAACTGCACAGCACTGAAAGTTAAAAGAGGGCAAATATCGTTGATGGCACTGGCTTGTTTTTCGCCAGTTGCTTGTTCAATATTCAACACTCTTTAACAATGTTTAACACAGGACTGTTGCTATTTAGGTAGTTAGAATATTTACAGAGTTAACATCTGCCAGATTTACCTTCCTTCTCATTTTTTTCCCCCCATTTTCTTTATTTATTTGGACAGGACAGTGCATATTAATGAACTTACAATCTCATGAATTTACACAAGGTTGTAGTAAATAAGCCGGATTTGGCAGAAGTGCTCATTTCCATACGTTGTCCAAACAACGGATGGAATTCGGTCCCTTCCAGTTTTTTAGTTTTGCTTTCACAGAGTCAAGACTGTGTACAAAAAATGTGGCTTTGACTCACTTAAATTGACCAAAACTGTGCTGGATTAAAATTGCTGACTTTCCCTTTAAACCACATTTTCCATATGAAGTCATCAAACAGTCATCAAGTTCAGAAATTCACCACGAAACTCATGCACATTCCACTATCAGGCCACCATCTGGACTGAACACTGTCCCTGTCTACAGACAGGAGCATCAGTACTGGAAAATTCTACAAAGCCGAGGATTCCTTTCAGTTCCCACAATTTTGCATGACTGCTCATGATATTAAAGGGATAATTTATATTAACAAATTCACACAGAATTACCATCCATCTCTGCAGCTCCCCCTCAGCTCTGCAGAGCATTTTAGTATCTTTCGGGTCATCGTTTAGGTTTTATGTCCCGAATCTTGATTGTTTTGGTTCCGTCTGACTGCTCTCATCAGCATCATTTCCAGGCACAGCAGGCAGCTGTTTTTAGTGGAAACGCTCTAAAATCTGACTGTGCACCAACCCAACGCTGAGCAGCATTTGAACAAAGTTAGCAATTATTCATCAGGTGACCAGAAAAATGAAATTAATGCTAATATTGTACTGTTAGCCCCTGGCTAGCAAGTTGTCATATCAACTGAGAAGGTGAGAATTTGTGACCAGTGTATTCGTGGCTGTTTCTACCGTCTCCAAGCAGCCAAAAACATTTGTCAATGCAGGTTTAAGTTTAGGAGAGTTTGTGGTTATGGATGATTAAAAAGCTGAATGTTAATAGCAGGTCTTGGGACTGAACATGAACTCCAGTGTCCTGCGTGAAATTCAAATACGCTTCATTTACTCCTATAACCACCACACCCTTCCTCTCCACCTCAGTATATAAAGTGCATACTACTTTCAGCATTGGCTTTGAATATTGCCATTACTTGTAAATCATCCTATAGGGAATATAAAGGATGCTGGGCTGGGCTTGAACTAATCATTTTACAATGCAGCCTTAGTATATATGCTTTGAGTGATCCATAATTATTGCTAACAGGTCCCCAACTGCTTGGAATCAGCCAAAAATAAAAAAAAAATCAGAAAGAACTTCCAATTGTCTGACACTAAATCCAAAATTTCATGCCACCAAATTACTTGGTGGTTGCAGAGTGCTGATGCACAGTATTCTCTTCGATTCAGCCAAAGCCGAACAGATTGACATGCAGCCAGTTAGGCAGCATGCTGCAGAGATAACTGCTACTCTCCTGGCCTGTTCTGGTGTTTAAGATTAGAAAAAAAATATCCAACTGTGGACAGAGAGAACATTATTAACCAAGGTGTTGGTACAGAGATGTGCTCAGGGGCTTAATTTCCGCCCCTCCTAAAGTCTCTATCAGTATGTTAAAAGCTGATTAGCAAAGCTTCGCTCAGGATCCAAAAAAAAAAAAAAAAGGGCAAAGAAAGGGTGTAACTCCAAAGCCAAAAAAAAAAAGAGGGAGATCGTAAAGAATCTTGTTTCCGACACCGCAGACCGTGTCTCCCTTTTTTACAGGGTCTCTACCACAGAGGGTCACGGGGGCCCGAGTGGAGCTGTGTCTGGGTGATTACTGAGTGGGGTCAGATCACGGTCACGGACGTTTACAGATAGAAAATATATGATCTCAAAACAATGAGTCGCTGCAAAGCTTTAAAAATTGAGCGCTCATTAAAAAATCACAGCTGAGGGGGGGACGGAGGACGGATGGAGGGTCGGTGGAGTGGCAGAACGGACGAACAGAGGAGGCTACTTTCACTGTGTGCAGACCTGTAGATGGAGGAGGGGAGGCGGGGGGGAGGAGAGGGGAGGGAGGGGGTCAGCTGTATTTAGCAGGAGAAGCTTCCTGTGCGTGGGCCTCATGGCGCCGAGCGGGGGACGGGATCCACAATCCAACTTGCTGTCTCCACAAAACACCCTTTGCTACAAAACACACACACACACACACACACACACGCACACACACGCACACACGCACACGCACGCACATACACACCCTCTGGCACAGATTCTGCTCTCAATTTCCTGCCTGTAATTCTGGCTGCTGGTCAGAGAAAAAGCGACTTCCTAACAGTGGAAAGGCCGGGACAATCACTCGCCAGCTTAGAACAAGTGTAAATAATCATACTTCATGGTACAAGAGAGACGTTATGTAAGAGCAAAGGAAGAGGGATGGGAAGGAAATCTGATTACAACAATTAGTGACGCTGACTGATGGAAATGCAAAATATCCAGGAAGTAATTATTAATCCGAACATTTAGACGAATAAATTTAAGTTGCAGAAGTTATCATCCGCTTTTCCATCTTCGTTCTGAATGACAGATCGCACACAAAAAAAAACGTATAAGTTTTCATTTCTGTGTGGAGCCATGATTAATGATTTCCAATACACTTTATGACCCAGTCAATAAAATGGATTCTCTAAAGGTGCACAGAGCATTTGACTACCAGATCCTCCAGTGTGAAGGTCTGTGCAACATTTGCAAATTAGACGGAGCAAAAGATTCTCTTACGTCAAATAAAAAAAAATTCAAATGGGCATTCAGTTATATTTGAATTTGTCTTAACAGGAAAAAGACTTAAGCTGTGCCTGAATTCACCTCCTTGTTCACTCATGCACCATTCCTCTTATAAAATCACTTCATAGAGATGAAAAATGAAAGTTTTTAGACACAATCATGTTCATATTGTTAATGTTAAGCAGGTACAATGATTAGCATGTGCTCCATGTCATAGTTTTTCCTGTTGACATGCTAATGTTTGTTAAATGGCACTATAAAGCAAAGATAGGGATGTTGTTTTGCAGATATTTGGTAAATGATTAAACTAGACCTGACGGCACCGTGACAGGTAAAGTTAGAGGAGGATAAACAAAGTTATTATACTTCCTGAGTGTACTAAATTTCATGGCAATCCATTCATGTGCAAAGGTGCATTTGAGCTGTCGCTAGAGTACTTTCATTAGAATGAATCCCATTTAGCTTGTTGGTTTGGTGATGCCAGCTTACTTTTCTGGAGTCTCTCAACCTCCATCCTCCTATAAAACTGGCAATTTAATTTGGTGAAAGTGTCAAAATTAGATTGTTTTGTGCAAATATTTCTGCTGCAGCTCAGCCACTTTTCTTTGTGTAGAGTTATAGTGTAAAGAAAGGGACAGAATCATGTTGTACATTTTACGTTTGGGTGAAGCAAATACTTCAGTTGGAAAAATTGGAAACTTCAAGCTGACTTTCCTTCAAATTACGTTGCAGCAATACATGAGTTAAATTAAGAGGAATCAAAAGATTTAAGTAGATCTAACTAATGTAAACAGTGGCATTAATCTTATTGTTAACTTCATTTAGATGAACTTAATTCAGTTGTGTGCTACCAGTTTAAGTGCTCTGTTGTTTACTAGAAAATATGGGAACGTTTCATGCAAAACTATAAATGTTAACTTCATTGTGCCACGACAGCAAAATTAAGAGGATTACAGTGAGTGGACTGTTTGCATAGTTACTCTTTGATTGCATCATTTAGATGGTTAAGTGACATTTAAGGACCAGAACAACGGGGCCTCCAGCAGTGTGTTTGCATTAACAATCTGTAGTCAAATCTAATACCACACATAGAAGCAAACATTCATTAAAGACAGCCACGAGGTGCCAAACCTCTAATTAGCCTGACCTTTAGTTCTCCCAAATGATAAGCATTTTAACAAAGACAGCCTTGTAATTAAAAACCTGTGAAACCTTGAGTCCACATGTTGTACAGCTAACATCTATTTCTACAGTGTGTCTAACTTCATATGTCGACGCTGGCCATCTCCTCACAAAGCAATTCCTAATTCATGGACATTACAAGGCCCAGAGGGTGCTCCTAATTACAGGGCGCATGCAAAAACCAAACCAAGCCTGGTTACCCCTGGAGGGGTAAGAACACAGGAACATCAGGCTGGAGCCAGTTTTATTGTTGTTGCCAAGGCTGAGGAGAAGAGCGCGGAGGAAGTCCTAAATCAATCCCACTCACTGTGGGCTCACAGTAGGAAAGAGGCTGTCATCAACAGGAGGTGGATCTGTCATGATCAATTATAAAACCACAGGGAATAGCCCTAATGAATTCTGATCCCAGCTTTTGTCTGTCTTTGTTTTAATTTTAGACATTTTCCAAGCTGATGAACTCCTAACAGTTATTTTCTACATTCTAAACGGACACAAATCCTTTTTTTTTTTTTTTTTTTTTTTCAAAATGTAACATATTTAGGACAGTTTGTGATTATGCCATCAAGAAGTCTCATGCCTGTCTGAATATAGAGACACTGCATTTATGGAAATCCTTTTAGCCAAACAGATTATCCACTTAATTACTATGCAAATTTGCTAACAGAATTTATTTTACTTATGCAATTTAACTCTTATTGCACAGATTAATGAAGTGCATCATGGAAGAGTTCTTCAGCAATTTGCTCTTTGTTTTCAAGAATATTGTCTGTTTTTTTAGCAAGCTATATGCAAATAAGAAAATAAATAAACACTACAAATGCAGCTGCTCTGTTACCCACTTTTTTTTCCCTGTCGTCAGTCATCAGTGTTTTCTGCAGATACGCAGTCTCTGATATCTTCAAAAGAAGGTCACAAACGCAGCGTCTAGATCACAAAAGTTCGGGACGCGGTAGCGAGATTGACACACTTGGCAAGAGAAATACTGTGAATGCACAACTAGGTCAACAGTAAAGTTAAGTTGTTGTAGCTGTTCTGAAACTCACTGAGCTTCGACTATCAGCTGACACAGCAACCCGAACAGGACAAACAGGATGTCGCAACTAAGCTCACAAACAAATCTGAAAATCAAGGTGATTTTTTTTCTCGTTCTATTTTGCTTTTCAACCTCAAAAAGTTAAACAAAAACAGAGATTTCAAACTAATCCAGCCAACTTTGCAGCTACCCAACAGGTGGAGAACAAACTCCTCACAGTCTGCGTGTCACTAAATGCACTAACAAACTGAACAAGCCTAAATTATTAGCTTCCCTCGACAATAGCAAAGTTTATTCTGTTTGAATAGACAGTCCGGCTGCCCACTGCAAGGACATTGTGCCGTATTGATTCCTGTGCAGCTTTACCAATGTTCTCCTCAAATGTAGGTCAATAAGGCTGCAGACTCGCTCAAGTGCAGCTTCAGTCAGATATTTAGGTCACACCCCAATTACAGCAAGGCAGAGAGATGAGCTTTGCAGGAGAGATATCTTTATGGAATATAGCCATTTCTTTGAATATTATTTTGCAGTTATTTTGAGGCTGAGCCCTGGCAGGGGCTCAAAGCAACAAGCAGCAGTAGCAGAAAGATGACAGCTCGGGTGATTGGGTTTGAAAGTGGACCTGTCTGGCCTCTATGCTAATGCTCTGTCTCCTAGACAGTCTTCTGCTGGCGATATTCTCCACCAACCCCTTTCTTGTAGATGACATCACCATTCATACAGGCATGTAGGCATGAATTGGAGTGTATGTTTGGGAAAATAAAGCAGAATTGTCGATTTTTACACCACCTTAAGCCGCTTTCTGTGCACTTTTGCTCTGACAATGTCCCCGTCACATTTGCATACTGTCACCACTGGTAAAACCTGACTCACATCCCAAAACATATCCATCCTGCTTGCCGAAACTCACTTTTCCGAGAGGCAAAATAACCCTGCCAGCCCTATTTTACTTCTCCGAGGGAAGCCCTGGGAGAGTAAGCAGAATGAATGTAAAGTCAATACCATCATACACAAGCTCTGCATGTGGTCTGCATCAGATCAGCCCTGGGAGCGACTCTCAGCAAGGGGGGGGGGGGCTCATTTGAAATCCGCGGAATACAAAAAAGAATTCAAGCGGATATCTTGAGGTCTGTAGTGAAAATGACACACATGCTGGTGCAGGTGCTTGGGAATAAAATAGACAAGTTTCCTTTAAAAGAAGAGAGAACAAATAGCAAAGACAGACGGTTGTCAGGCAGGCAAGGAGACAGGAAAACAAGTGTTCCTAATTCACAAGATTGTGATTAACATGACAGATTTAGTGCATGGTGACAAGAAGGCCTTGCACTCTAATTGGGGGTTTTCAGCTCTGTATGTAATTTTAAACTAGCTTATGATGATTATAGCGAAGTGACACTAACTCAACACCCACATGCGCTGCTGGCAAGATTGTGGTGGATGAAGAAATAGTTACTTTATGTTTAATATAAAATCGCACTTGCATCATATGGTCTGAAGAACAAAAAGCAATTTCGTGCACCCCTGTTGTTTAGTTTAAGAAGCACCCGCAAAAAGAGTTTAAGAGAGTATTCGAAAACACCTCACAAACAGTAAATCTAGTGTCTCTCACTGAGCACAAAGCAGATATGCTGACAGTTATTCACATAAAGAGCTTTAATCATTTACTGCAACTGAGCGTTTGAGGGTTATTGTGGGTTTATTGTGGGTTTTCCAGTTACTTCATTACCACCTGGCAATCTGCTTCATATAAACTGCCCCAGCTGCAGGGTCAGACCCTTCGACACAAATCCCCTGTGTGGTGTTGTAAATAAATGCACCACCAAATTAAAATGACAACATCCTGTAACACGGAGACCAAATTTTCATCGGCTAAAGAGCTGAACCATCAAACTTTGTGAATTTTCATGGGAACTTCATGCATCATTTATTGGTTTCAGAAACAAGCTTGAGGAAAGTCCCTGTGTTTTGATAACACCACAGAGGAGTTTCCTCTCAGCTGCTGCTGCTGCCGCTGCCACGGTTTGGGTTTTGAGACATGAAACTGAGGATTCCACTCACAATTAGCTATGTTTACAACATGCTAGTGGTGTAGTTGTAGTCATGGAAACGTCATTTGTTGACATTCATGGTCCCCATACAGTCAAGGGTTAGGCTCTGACTCTGACTTTACATATAATGCTGCAATGAATTTGCAACACAGTTTCCACAAAATTACGTTCCAACACAACTAAACTGCATTCTCAGTTATATTTTAAGGGACGTCTAGCTTAATTTGACTGCTTTACTGTTGCTCCTTTTCAGTCAGCCAATCATATTTTAGATGGGGCGGGACTTGTCACCCTGAAAACCCAGAAAATGGAGATGTTTCAAATCTGTCGTGAAAGGGTTGTATTTTAGCTCAAACCATGACATTTGTTCGTAACCCTAACAAAGTAATTTAGATTCTTAACTTTATTCAAGCGTTATTTTCCTAGACCTATCCACATAGTTTTTGTGCGTAAACCTAACCAGCAAAACTGAAACTTTACAATGACAGCAAGCGAAACCTCCCAGATTGATGCTCTCTCGTCCATCATGGGCGGCAAACTCTAGTCTTCTGGGTAAAAGTCCAGTCACTAGTTTGTGACGTCATCCGCCCCACCTGCCTCCCAATGTGGACTTCGTCATAAAATTATGTTTATTTAAAAACAAAATTATGCTACCTTCAAAATGTACTTCAGAATGCAGTTTAATTGTAAGGAAACATATTTTTATGAATTTGACATCTTAGACTGCATGTAGCTTTGACCTTAACTATGCATAACTTTAAGCCCTAATACAATTCAAATGGATAAGTTATGTAAAGATTTACCCTTGGTAAAGGTGTCATGAATGGGGAAATTAGCGAGAGAGACCAAGACTATTTTTTGAAGCAGATTGTAAACATGTCTGTTTTTGCTGTAAAGTTGTACATTGTACCATTAGGGTCTGTACTGACTGACTCAAGTGGTCATCGAAAGAACTGCAATTTTAGGCACTTCTGCATTTGCTTCATTTTTCTACACAGGACACTGCTTTTGTGTTGAAATTACAGTTCTGCATGAAATATCTTTATATTATCATGACTGCTACTACTAGCAAGAACACTTTCAATTTATTTGCGAGAAGAACACTTGATAATTCTTTACGACCATTGTCTAGTTGATTGTGGATACTAACCAAATGTCTAGTAAACATCCAATTTCATTTTGATGCCGGAGCCATCGTTCAGGGGTGGCCATGTTTGACAAAGTTGCAGACAGTCAAGTAATGTTGCTGCCGTTTTCTCATCTGTGGTCCACTTTGTGATTTTGGCACCAAAAGCCTTCACACTTGATGAATACTAAACTCAAATACGCTCGTTTTCAACCAAAGTCCGCCTCTTCCAAATGAACTCTAGCCTGACTCATCACACTGTGACAAAGTACATCACATTCTCTCTTATCAAAGGTAAAGGACTTTGAGCTCCAACTTACCTAATTACAGTATGGAGTAGTAACTGTGGAAGCAGCCTACAGACCAGATGGAGGACTTAAGCTGCTAGCGCTCTGCTAATATATGCTGTTTTCACTATGCAAGCTGTGTAGATATTGCATAAAGGTGTTGAAAAGATCTCACATTGAATCAGTACAATTTGATTTAGTTTTGACATCTGAAAAATATTAAACCTAATTGGAATGGAGCCCATGTTAAGATTGTAATTATACACGTGCTTTTCTTGCTGTGACATGTTGAATTCATGAGAAAATCTCAGTTGTGCATTTATTGTACTTTTCTCCAAGGTACTTAAACACATAATGCTCAGAGACTTTTCCCTCTAGCAGAAAGCAAAATAGAATAACATAAAATCATCTTACAGTTTGATCACTCTGCTTGCTAACCATTACCATCAGCCACGCTGAATATTTTGACTTCTTTCCCACAGAAAAATTCTTGTGAGCTGTACTAACAGTGAGCGAAAGCAGAAAATATTTCCTCCTTAATCTTAAGCCTGTTATTCTAAGGCTCTTTCCCTCTGGCAAAGAAGACACACTGGATGGCTTTTCCAATGTTATCCCTTAAATCTTGCCTAAATTATTACTGGCATTAGTATGGCTGTTTCAGCTGTGGTATCAAAGTAACACAACCAACTCATCAGAACACAATGTCCAACGAAAAGGCATCGAAGGAAAACCAGAAAAGCTCTAACAGATACATAATCAAATTCTTCAGTGCAGGCCGGCCAGGAAAGGTCTTTAAAAAGCTAAATTACATCATGTGGATCTAACAAGCGATGAGTCTCTGGCTTTCTAACAACCAGAGCAGGGTCTCTGATACGAGCAGGTATGTGTCAATGGCACATAATTACATGGTTTACATCACCCGCACATGCACACACACGCACACACACACACACACACACACACACACACACACACACACACACGCACGCACGCACGCACGCACGCATGCGAGTGTGTCTGCTTCAGGAGGTGATTTTCACAAATGGAATGTATGATGTCAGTGTGTAAACGGAGGGTAAAACCATAGACTGGAAAATACGAGATCAAGCCCTTAAAATTAGCGAGACGTCAACAACATGACAAGGGAGGTGGGGTTTCCCGATGAACACTCCCATGTCCTTTTATTTTTTTCGGATCTGCTGATGCCGTGGAAACTTCAAAGAAGTCAGAAGCTGAGGAGAAGGAAAAGGGATCTGTTTTGTTTTCCCTGTGCCTGCTACCTGGTAACTTGGCAGACATCCAGTGGAAGGAAACCAGAAGTCTACAGAGCAGAAGGCAGCGCCTCATCAACAAGCGCTGATGCCCGGATCTTATCTTCTGACACCTGGTCAGTTGAGGCAGCATGACTGTAGGCAATCAGTGTTCCAGATCACATTTCTAGGCAGTTACCAGGATTCCATACAAATAGCACGGATCAAAACATGTGTGTTCTTCCACTTTCACCCCTATTCCTTTTAAAAAAGCAACATTAAATGCTCCTATCAAGACCACTGACAAGATTTTATGAATACTGATGCCATGAATCCAAACTCATTCAGTGTCTCGATACACTACGAACCAAATTCAGTGAAAATTAATCACAAAATTTCACATTTTATTTCTTTAACTGTTCAATTATGCCCCAAAGAGTCCAATTTCAAGATGTTTAGACTAACAAATATATCTGATTAGGTGGAAAAAACACAACACGTGTAATCCAACATGTCTGTGACTACACATTAAAAATCCTCTTTATGTCATAAAACCTCACCAAAGTTCTCTGATGTGTTATTCATCATTGGATCAGCAATTTATATTGCAGTTTTAATGACCTTGGTGTCTATCTTGTGAATTTAATCAAACACGAAACTTGATTATATCACATGATTTTCAGTTTCATTTGGATTCAGAGATTTAAAGAAACTTTAAATAAAAATCACATGTAATATATTACATTTCATAAGCTGTCTTAAAACCAGAGTAGAAAGTATGATATGAATAGTATTTCATGGGAACTGCCTGAAAACTACAAGCCTACACAGGTATTGTGTTTTCAGACAAATTCACAGTGAAAAAACTGCACGTATTACTACTGAATTCACTTCCCTCTTCTGTACAGTTAGAATGTCCAAATCCACATTTAAGCAGGAAAAAGACAATTGCAGACAGATTACAAATAAAAATGGAAGCCTGAAAAAATAAGTATACAAACTGAACAAATGCATTTTCGTTTCATACAGCAGAAACAAACCTAAAGGTGTTAAAGCTGCCATTGGGAACCACTTTGGTGGGGCAATCCCCCATGTTTGGGTTGATCCACCAACCTTGCATTTAGGATGCATTTAACAGCTGAGGAACAGTCAAATTATAGTTTACCCTTATGCTATTTTATGTCTTCTGTAGCATTAACATTAACACTTCCAAAGGGTTAGATTTAACTCCTTGGAAGTTTTCGGACAGTGGCATCACGTACAATAATCAGAACTTTTGTAGAAATGCTGTTATTTCCTCCAGTAGAGTTCCAAAGGTTTAAAGAATCTTTGCCAAGGAGCTGTGAAGATGCTCTAACAGCTAATAGTGACCCAACTCTTACTCATTTTGTCCCTGACTGGCAAGTATGAGTCAGGATTTTGGATGATCCCTCACTGGCTTCCCACTCGAGAACAGGATTATTGTTAAAATTTAAAAAGCACATCAAAGCCAGGGGTATTCTGTCTCTGCAACCATGGGGGGCAATTTTTCCTTTGTGCTTCCATCCTGTCTACTCATGCCGTTGACATTTTGCACATGAATTCAATATAACATTGACTACACTGTGCATATACTACAAATGCCCTCTGATGAGATTTTCTGTAAGTCTTCGAAGCGCCTTACCGCCGAGGGAAGTTAACACTACCTATAATTATGAATGTAAATATGACATAGAGAGCACTCTCAATTACAGAGAGGGAAATGGGAATGTCTTGGCTCACACTTAGCCACGTTGTGCAGAACAAACATAGACAGCTTTGCTCCATCATGTCCTATTTCAGCACCGTGCCAACGCTGCAATAAAACAGTGTGACATTCAAGATAAGTCATAATGACTACCTTAACGATAGTAACTGGTGATTATTGAAATGTTAGTGTGGCAATTCATGCCCAGGGTGGCACATCCATCAGGCTGCAGAACTCCACTATGTTAAACAATTTCCTTATGATGAGATTACTCCCCATTCATTACTCACACAGACACAGAGCACCCTCATCTGCCTTTGAAGCTGCTCTATTCACATGGATCAAAGGGAGGAGACCCCTGAACATCCATACATTAAGACCAAACAAGCTCCTGCGCAGGGCGAATGAATGCAACGGCAGGTTACTTATTTTAATGAACTCTTCAGTGCCATCACCTTTTAACTGTTTTCAATATCCCATTCAATCAAAAGAGGTTGTAATCTACTGAGCTGCTGCACTCACACAACGTTTTACTTCACTCATCGACTCTTAAGATCAAATGCTGGGGTTTTGGCTGGAAAACTGCACAAAAAAGCAGAAAAAAAATAACTCCAAGCACAGAGATTACTTCTATCTTTCTACTGCTATCTATACTGGGCGCTCTTATCTCTCTGTCAGTTGTGACAGCTGACTGGACCCGCAGAGGAATAGTAGTGGCTAAAAGACCACAGGGAAAGCATGCCTTAAATGGTGAGTGGGCAGTTTGCAGCCAGGTGCTAAGGCTGTCCAAAGAACACATTCAGCCAAAGGTCACTGAACTGCTGAGCTTAACTTACATAATCAAAGTTTGTTTTAGAACCTAAATAGATTGTTAAAGTGACTCTGCAGAAAGTGCTGCTGATTTGAAGCCACTTGAGCTAAATGTGCATGTAGAGATCATGTCAAGAATGAAAAGGGAGCACAGAACCAGTTCATATTTGGCAGTACTGCTACAGACTCTCCCGTGTTCAGAGGTTACACTTGTGTTTAAGTGGACAGAAGTCAAACCAGTTTCCTTCCCACAGCTGCAGTTTTCTGGATGGCTGGCACCTTTGGGTGGTCCCGTTCTCCCTCCACGTCTCCACACTGCGTCTGACACTCGTGTGACATTCCTCACTGAGGTTACCGCAGGGTCTGTCCTTTCTCATTGACGTTTGGGAAATTTTAAGAATTTTTATTGTGCAGCTCTTTGCACAATAGGGAGTCATGAAAAGGAATGTGCGGATCATTAAAAGGGTCAGTTCACCCAAATGAAAAGAAAACATATTTTCCCACCTACAATAGCTAGAGGCATCTAGCCTCAGAGGTAGGTTCACTTTTATTTACTCAGGCTTATTGAGCACTAACTACTATTTGTCCGGTAGAAAATATTCCAGATTTTTCTGGATTATGTGAGGATTCCTACAGATTCTGTAAAGGCTCATTTTCACCATTTCACTCAGTGACATGTTTCTGTGAAAACCTGGACAAAAAGGCTTTTTATGGTTTCACTAAACTGATGCTTGTTGAGGTCAAGTATGCTCACATTTACTGTGTTATAGTAGGAGAGCAATAGTTTAATTCAGCATGTTCAATGGACTATTATGAAACTGATCTTTTCAAATATTCCTCCAAAAGTCAAAACTTATACAAGAAAAGGAAACTGAAATAGTAATAACAACACTCCAGTACAACCAGACTTTGTAAAAATGCTTTTACTCCTGACCTTAGAACACAGGAACTTCTGCACACAATAAATGTCCACTGATGTTTATAGAGACTTCCGGACTTTTCTTAATGTTTGACAGTTTTCATATTCTTACCAGAGCAGATGTGATCATTTGTCTGCTTGGCAAAGACGTGTGTGCTCAGCTTCTCATCTAATGCCAATGACTGCAAGACCCTCAAGGAGAATAAAAAGCATTCTTCCAGAAACGAATATACTAAGATCCCAGATTCCTAAAACCCTTCATGCTTCTCATATCAGATGGATGTAATTTAGATTTTGTTTTCCAAGCACACTGACACTCACTGGCACTCCCGACCATCCTCCCTTTGTCTCCGCAGGCTTTTGGCGCTCCGTGCAAGGCGCGAGGGCAGGAGGAGCCCCACTTGGCACGAGGGGAAGATGATTCCCGAGCAGCCTGTCGACTTCACTCCCTAATGCTCTTTCGCCTGCCCCACTGACTGAGTTTTTAATAAATGATGAGATGTGGTATAAATAAACCACAAGGCAGTGCAACTGCCAAAAGGCAGAGAGAGATACCAAGGTAACACACAAGAGGTGATAAATAAGTCAACAAAGACTCATTTGCACTACTTGGTTTCTATCACTGCTGTTGTAGCACTACATGAGATTGGATTTGAGAGGCGAGTATATCGCTGTGCATGCATAAATTCCTTTTGGAGGAAAAGCAGCCAAGTTGTGCATCACTTCTATAGGATTGCTAAATATAACTCAAAGGGCAACAGCTTTAGCTTCTTGCTCTTGAGCCTGTTTCCTTCATTCCTGTCACATAGCAAGTTCAACCACTTTTTTTCCCTGTTCTTTCTTAATAAAAATGCATTCCAAAGTGTATACGTCAGGATATTGCAAAATTGCAGTGTTTTAAAACTTTAAGACCTACCATTGTGCAAGTCTGTCAGGTCATATTCTTACATTTTTACACACTGTAGTGCAATTTTTTGGAGTATTTTTATTTGCTTTACAATTGCTTTACATCAATATAACTCTTATATCATAAGTTTTAATAATATATATTGACTTATGTCTTCACTACTACAATAAACTGCTTAAAAATGAAATTAAATGAAATGAAATATTGAGAATGAGATGTAATAAAAATGTAATCTGTAATTTGACTTTGGTAAATCTGATGCTTTTTATGTTGCATGAAAAAGCCTCACAAGTTACTATGCAAAATAACATTAACAACTATTATGAGTGACAAGAGAGGTATTTGCTTGATACAATTTATAGAAAGTTGCTCACTGATGTAGTTTATTATTAGCTGTTTGTGCATCAACTCAAAAACAGTTTTTCCTGCAGTTTCTTATATAATGGGTATGTGAAAGAAGTCAGGAAAAACTAAATTAAATGAGCTGTGGATACTTTTCCCTCGGTACTAAATGGAAAACGATTTGCTAATATTCACTGTGAGCAACATAGAAAACGGCACCATGAGGACATATTTGATAAACAGTGAGGGGTTTGCAACAATGCCACTACGTGAAGCAGATAAAGTTACTCACAAGAGGCTGATACTAGCAGCCGACAGACCTGGTTCCACCGGCAGATAATTGATTAATACGTCAAGATGTGGTGAAATTTAAACAACAGCTGACCTCTTTATCTTGTGGCAGCCATTGGGAAAACAATGGTATTTTGCAACGGAATATCAGCCTATATTCCAACCCTGTCACTGCCACTTTTGCTCCACTTACGGTCCGCGGATAAAGACAAACCTTGTCCTAGATTCTGCAAGAGCTCGAGCTGGTACAGAGTGAACTTTAAAAAGTAGGTGAATTTATACTTTGTTGACTTTTACTTTTCCACAGGACGGTCCACTGGGCAGCTGCTAATGCTACGCACTTGCCGCTGGTGTGATGTTATGCATAATGCAGGATTTGTGTTTTTTTTAACCTTCATGTCGTCCTGTGGGTCAAACTGACCTGTTTTAAAGTTTGAAAATGTGGAAAAAAAATATATTTTCACAGTGAAAACTTCCATATTTTCAACATTTTGGGGAAATTTTTCAACATTTTTTTGGTGGAAAAAAGAAATATTTAAAAAAAAAAATGTTTCTTTAAGAACATTCAGAAAAAAATCTACCAAAATCCAACAAAATTCGCTGGATTTTGGCTGATTTTTTTTTCTAACTGTTCTTAGAGAAAATATTAGAACTTTTACTGAAATATATGGAATCACTTTAGATATTTTTAGGATTTTTTGGGAAGATTTTATTCATTTTTAAAAATAATTTACAGTTTTGTTTTTTTTTTTTAAACATTTATTTCTTGCCAAATTTGGGGATTTGTTTTTTTAAATAAAACTTTTAAGGGAAACTTTTAAGGAATTTTTAGAATTTTCTTCCTGAAAATTTTGCAAATTTTTATAAATTTGGGGAATTTTTTTTGCTGAATTTTTGGATTTTTTTCAGACAAGGGAACAATATTTTTTGGTGCCTGTAAATGAGGACAACAGGAGGGTTAAATGATACTGAGCTGCAAAACAAACAGCTTATCAAGAGAAAACAATTCCTTCCTTCACATCCAGCAGATGCATCTCAGCGGAGTTTGTTAGATGTTTTCTCGCCGCTGAACAAATGCAAATCCAATATTCATTAAGTCCATCGGTTCATTTTGTTGAATGGCTATTAACAGGGACTAGAAACACATTTCCAGGGGAAAAAAAAACAGCATAAAGCTAAAATTTTTACCAGATTGGTCACTTTGATTGGCAAAAGGTAGACAAAGCCAAAGGCGAAGATGAATCGAGATGGAGTTAGGAAAGGGCTGAAAGGTTGTAAATTACACAGCATATCAGGATCCAGCATTAGTCAATGGAGCTGGGATGATGAAAAGAATGATGAAAGGCAGGGGTGAAAAGCTGAAATGCGGTGGGGGGGTTGTTTAAAATGTCCTCCATTTCATCAAAGTGATTATTGGGGGTACTTAGCAGCTTTCATATTAAAATGATTAAGGTCTCTTTGAAAAACCAAGAGCTGGTGTGGCTGTAGTCGGTGGGAGGCCTGGAATAAAAGGCTCTTGTGGCAAGAGAAGAATGAGGCTTAAATACCTTACAGAGAACAGACTACGTGGCAGGGCTGAGTCTCCTGGTGTCTCTTCTGCTCACTTTCAGGTGGAATCTGTTGCCAAGTTTCTGTAATCAGAAGAATATAACAGAAATATATGAACAGAATCATATTCTTTATTTTGTTTTAGTGCCTGTCTGTCTACTTTAGGGCTGTTAGCTTCAAATCCTGCTATGACAAATTACCGTTTCCAACAGATGGTCAACAGAAAGCAAACAGGTGAGGACTGTCTGTTCTTGCCTGCTCTCTTAAGGTCCTCAGGGGTCACACTTAGCTCGCTTTATCTCTGCCTGCAACACAAAAACCTGTTCTGCATCTTCCAGAGCCGCAGCCTAAACAAGCCCATCAAATAAAAGACACATTACTCGCTCGCGCGTCACCGTCGGACCTTTGAGGACAAACCGTGCATATTAGAAATCACAGCAGTCAGCCACATTATAAATTGTTAGACTCACTTTGCAGTAAATGCAACAGAGGAGCAAATATTGATCAATTGATTAGCGTCTGAATGTGACTTTGCTCAGTTGAATGTTAATGGTAGTGAACAGATGCCTGGAGAGGGTGAAAAAAACAAAAACACGACAGCTCCCCCATTTTGTCTGGATTAAAGGCCCGTGTCACAAAATCACTGACTTAAGTGAACAGGAAAGGGGTCGTGACCTTTGAATGGGCCGATCCAGTTTGGACTTGAAACTGCAACTGGACAGATATTTTATTTATTTATTTATTTTTTGTGTGAGCTTTCTGAAAAGGTCAGCGTGTCCCTGGAAATGTTGCAAAAAGATCACACTGTCTTTGAATCAAATGTGGAGTTCGCTGCACAAAACATGACAGGATGTTCTTTTTCTCACTATGGAAGGATTATAGAGACAACTAAATGCATGCAAGAGGAAAATATTAAGACGTGACCCGGTGGAATGAAACAGCATTGTGGTTGGAGTGTTGAGTGGGTGTACGCAAAATTACATCCAAAGAACCTGAGGAAACCTTTGATGCTCAGAGGCTGTCAAAAGGCTTGAAGTTTTACCGTTAGCCACAGGTTCATATTAAATTATATAAAATTTTCAACTCTTCATGCAGATCTTGCTTTGCACTTTAATTACCCTTAATAGATTAACATTGTACTCATATTGCTCTGTTTGTGTTTTTGTGCCCTAAGTAGCATTAGCATTAGCATAGCTAATACATTTGTCTTGATTGTGTGACTGCATTTTTACTCTGCCAAGAAACGCAGTGGAGTTATGTGACGATTGACGTACGTTTGTCTATCTGTCTGTTATTCCATCTGTGTGTAACATTACTCAAAAACAAATCAACGGATTTGGATGAAATTTTCAAGGAAGGTCAAAAATGACACAAGGACCACCTCATTTGATTTTGGCAGTGATGTGGCTTCTAGTCTGGATCCATGGATTTGTTAAAGATTTCTGTATCACTGCAAGATAGCGAGACGGCGTCACTGTAACTATGACAAGTGAACGCTACGTCAGCTGCCGACGATCACATGATTGTGATCCCACTAAAAATCAGCCGCTGCGGACTTATCAAGACTTATCCGTCAGAAATGATACAAGGAAAATTGTGGGGGTGTTTCTGAGACCCATCAATTCCAGCCGCCCACTACATATTTAGGTCAGGCAATTTGGTATCCGTACATACACATGCGTAACACATGCCTGTGCTCAGCGCAACATTTATATCACATGGCCACATTCTATAGTGCTGTGATTTCTGATCATCAATAACTAATAAACAAATGCTGCATTTCTGACAATGCCATATGGGGGAATGAACAGCCTTGGTGGAGTACTGCACTTTCTGAGTGCTTTTCTTGCTTGAACTACAACTGCTTTAAATTGGCCAAACAAGCTTTAACCACATGTAATTTACACATCTAAACACAACCACTCATCCTATTTATGTGGCATGTAAGTTTAAAAAAAAAAACATGTTCAGTTTGTGTAATTGTTGCAGAATCTAATTTGCGACAGGGAAACCCCCTTGTGTACATTATTTATGTTTACAGCATATCATCCATTTCAATGTTTGCCATGATTTTAATGCAAATTTTACACACAGCTGAGTAGAAAAAGGTCACCGGAGGACGACTGTTTTATCTGAATACAAACCTGTGACTGCTGGCTATAGAGGACCAAAGTTCAGGGAAGGTGAATGAGCCCACTGCTCGCCTTGATCGATCTGTTACACAAGAAGACTTCATTTAACTGTTCCACGCAGGAACTAAAACAACATCTCGTGGCAATATTGTTGTCGAGCATTACCGTGAACCAGACGAACTCAGCAGCCACCCACATACACATAACTGGGGGATATGATGTCGCTGACAGGCAGTCTACACATTTGCCACCCAGTTGCCAGATCACAGGAAACCGGGGCTGTGGCTGCTCTAGCTTGAGGGGCAATACGCAGCATGTCATAAAGCTCTGGGAAACCAGAGGGCTGTGCGTTGTCCTCACCTCACATACAGACACACACACACATATATACACTCTCCCAGGGGAGAGACAGACAGTCAATCACTCCGAGCAACTAGGGCATCTTATCCCCAGCTCACCCTCCCTGTGGTTGGACGTTGGCTCATCTGGCTTAGCATCACAGGAGTGGAAGCACGGGGAGGGGTCCTGTCCTCAAATGACACCCATTGAAGTGAACACCGGGACACAGAGAGAAAATATTGTCTCTACCTCAGATACACTTTGAACTACTAAGGAGATGTTCACTTCATTTTTTAGGAAATTCCATCATTTGGCTCATCTAACACCTAATTTGCCTCTTTTTTTGTCTGATATCTGAATTTGTCAACAATTTCCTGTGCATTATGACAGCACAGCTTAATCCTTAATTTAACCCCGTAACCCCTTTAATCATAATGAGACCCATGCGACGCCGCTCCCAAATCTCATCAATAAATCAGACAATCAGAATTTTCAAGACGGGCGTGAGACAGAAATGAATTTCAAACCAAAATGGAACCATTTGTGCCTCCCCCATAAATCAATTCATTTTCAGTGGAAGAGCAAGAGAAAGAAATAAGATGAAGAAGGAAGGGAGGGGAAAAAAAAAGTCTCTTAACATCTCATCTCTGCTGCTTTTCCACAGAGAGCCCCGGCATTGTCTAGAGACAGTGCAGAGATCTTCTACCAAGGCTTATTAATTCACTACTCTCATCTCCCCGAGCCGGCTATCATTACAGCCCTATATATAGAGTCGTGCAGGGAATAGTGAGGGATGCACACACACATTAACATTAATGACTTTAGGCTCTGCTCATGAGCCTCGTGTGCTCGCAGACACACTGCTCGCACATGCAACTGTGAAGAAGAAGAAGAAAAAAAATGAACCAACTGCTTGCACCACATGAAATAAACATCCCTTTGTTTACAAACAATAGAAAGACTGGTTCCCTTTCCACTACCATATCTCCACATGAAGTTGATGATGCATCTCTTATTTCACCGTGCACGAGATTAGGCTGCAGGCGACTCTGAGGATCTTTAGTAGATTGGTCGACTGCAAGCTCCTACTGAGTTTGCTAATGAACAATCATCAGCGCCTCCCCCAGTGGCTGTTGTAAAGGACCCGTGCGTGGCTGTATTGTGAAAGCAGGATTACGCTGCCCTTCCTTCGTAATTCTATCCTGATCTCAGCAGGAGTCTACACAGCCCATTTCATTTTCCACATTGTGTTAATCAGGATCTAATGTCCGATATTGCGACTCTGGGTTTTCGCGCACAGATAAATCTGGAGGAGAGGGAGACAGAGAGGTCGGTGCTGAGGCTACTTTAAGTCCTTCCTCCCCTGCAGCACCCCCAGCTGCCCCTCCTCAGGCCCCATCCTGGGTGGCTCAGTAGTGGGGTAGCAGATGGTGCTTAGGGGAGGGGAGAGCACGCACACACACACACACACACACACACACACACACACACACTCCTGTCCCCCTGCCCGAGCCTTGGGGGTGTTTGCAGCATGGCAGGGACCTTCCACCCAGCAGCAGCAGCAGCAGCAGCAGCAGCAGCAGCAGCAGCAGCAGCAGCAGCAGCAGCAGCAGCAGCAGCAGCAGCAGCAGCAGCAGCAGCAGCAGCAGCAGCAGCAGCAGCAGCAGCAGCAGCAGCAGCAGCAGCAGCAGCAGCAGCAGCAGCAGCAGCAGCAGCAGCAGCAGCAGCAGCAGCAGCAGCAGCAGAATGTGACCCCACTCTCTCTCCCTTGCACTGCCCTTAGGCCCGAACACGGTCAGCCACGCAGAAACCAAAGACAAGGCCGATGCCATTCTCCTCACTCTCTCACAAACACCCCCCCACTGCAAACACACAAACATCGGCTCTGCGAGGGTAGGTCGATGCCCAGCCATTTCCCCCCATCGAGGATCCATTAGGTGTGCTGTGCATGCGTGTTGTTCACATGTTACAGCGGGGCGAATGATTTATTCAGAGGGGCTTTTCAATTGTCAGAGATGGATGGCGTCAATAGGGGTTTTGTCCTTGCTGATGAATCAGGCGATTTGCCACTTTAAACAAATCTATCCTCATGCTGTTGCACAAACACTCCCTCAGAAAGTACTCCGGGGACTTTCTCGGTTTCTAAGCTGGACTTAAAGATAAAGAAAGGGGGGAAACAGGTGAGAAATTGTGATGCAGACTTAAAGCACGTCGTGGTGTGTATGCTTAAGCCCTGAGCTGCTCCCCTTAAGTGTCTTTGATATCTTTATGCAAATATGAGCCAGCTGATTTGGGAATATGAAAGGGATTAAAAGTGCTCTCTGTGGGCAGTGCAGCAGGGGATTGTGGGTCAGGGCCTCAAGACACATGGATGCAGTCGTGGTAAACTGCAGGTAAAACTGTCAGCAACCTGGCTGCAAACTGTTCAATGTTGCAATGTTTTATGCATGTTTATATTTACTTTAAGACGAATTCATCTCTCCGTTAATAATTTAATTATTCTTTTATGGTCTCAACTCGGCATATAGTGCAGATCCCCCTCGGGAATTAGCTGACAAATTTGCCTCCAAGCAATATTGGTGCATTTGAATAAGCACTCATTTAGCTTATTTAGCTATGGGAATACTAAAAAAACACACAATGGTAAACAATTAATGAGGAGATAGAGCTCCATTTAATCAAAATGAGTGAAGGAGGAGAAAAATGGCATATCACTTGAGGAGTAATGTGATTTAAGCATGCAGGTTTTGATTTAATCTGCATTATTCTACAGTGAGCCCGCTGCTGTTTAGACAGTGCTGTGAAATAGGCGCAATAGGCTGAGCTTGTGTTTTCCTGGAGGCATACTGCATGCTCTCGTGTCAGTCTCGCTCACTGCTGGCAATGACCAAATCCATCATGACATGTGGACAACAAAGAGCTACAAGAACGCCTGCCTTCGTGTGCACACGCACCACACTGTGTCTTAGAAGGCTGCGCACAGTGCACTATCTCCCCACAACACGAGCCTATCCCCATGCACAGGGAGCATTACATGTCACAGAACACAGTGAAATCTTTAAGCACCATATCCAAACGAAGAAAGCCCCGTCAAATGGCTCTACTCGACATGAAATACAGTAGAGCGGCTGATGGTGCCAGAGCGGAACTAGTCAGCGCAGGGAATTTTACAGATAAAGCTTTCTGGTAGAAAATTGGGAGAGTCCAGTCATCGGTATGTTCCAGGCAATTCTGTAAATTAGCACGAGATTAGGGAGTGCATGGTGATTAAGCTCATTTGAAGTATTGAGGATCCGTCTGGGCATTGGCAAAAGCCACACTTTAATTAATCTGGTAATGGATGAGAAAAATAAGCACTCTTACGCACATATCAGCATTTTTGCTGAACAGGAGGAAGTAGACAGGATGGAGGGGGGAGGTGGGGGCTCAGGGGTGTGCAGGGGTGGGGTGGAAGGGTGGAGGGAGTGGGGGGGGGCTTTTTAAAGGCAGACACAGAGAGTGAAATGGAGCATGTTGCCTACAGGGAAATTAGCACTGAGTGTAGCCTGATGAATGCACCATTGTATCTATGTTATAATGGAAAAAAAGGAGATTGTATGAAGTTTTTTTTTTTTTTTTTTTAGCTTTTTATCACTCTCTTGCCCTTGTCCGGGAGTTTTCCCTGGAAACAAGGGATGTGTGTGGATTTCTGAACATGCAGAGAAGGGCTGCAGTGCCACATTAACAGGGACAACTGCACTGTGTGTGTGAAACAGTGAGTGTACAACCCTTTTTACATTTTGTTCTGTTCCCTATGAATGACCTGAGTGTGTCATACTGTGGCTGACTCGCACATTACAGACGCAGTTGCTCATTTAGCCCCGTCTCACCAGTCTGAAGCCGTAACATTTCAGTGACAAATGTCTGCACTCGCTAGTTGAGCTATGTATTTTATAGGGCTTGACAAAATAGCTGTGTGTGCATAAGTATGCACCGCAGCAGACTGCAACAAAAGCAACATTTAGTCGCACAGTCCCTGAACCGAGCTGGTGCTTGTTAAATAATTGAACCCTGGGAAAAGAGCCCTGGAAGAGGTTAAGAGAGGCTGAGTTACACAGGAGCCGTGGTGTTCGTGCATGGTGGTCGGGTATCTGCCAGCTTGAAGGCTTCTCACCCAGGACTGCCCCAGGAGTGGACTTCTTCGCCTAATTAGGCTTACGCCCCTTTAACATTTAATAACGGCCAGCTGGATCTTCAGTTGAATACTTAATCCAAGTCGATACTGAGGGATTTCACAAAGATTATCAGGATTATGAGACAAAAGAGTGTCCCTTCCTGTTTGAAATTCCCCCCAATATTTTACAGATATTTGACAAATTTAGTTTCACGGCTCCCACAGCGCAGCTAGCTGAGAAACATACATCATTACACACATCCTTTCCCATTCTCCTTTGTTGTGCTATAGGATGTGAGACATCAGTGAGGAACAGATGCATGCACTGCGTCATGCAGCCGGCCAAATCTGTGCCAGCGCCTATCACTCTAATACACAGAGCCGTGGATAGTATAATAAGCAGTAAATGAGAGATCTTCTGAAAGCCTCTACTAAAAAGCCTCATCACATATGGGGAGGTCAGTGGACCATCTGCTGACTGATTGTTATCTTGGACAGCTCTCACCATACCTGAACATCAGCATACTGAAGGCATTCCCCGACTGCACTAATTAGAAAATAAACCCTCTCCAAAAACCCCTGAAAATTAGGAAGCTCATGAAGAGAAAACGTCGGTCAGAATTTCAAAGAACACACACACAAATTCAAACCTCAAAGGACGAATGAATAGAAACGAATAAACTTGTGTTAAATATGGAATATTTAAACAAATTAGCTTCTTGCAGCGCTTGCATTATTTGCGCATGGGAGTTTTTTTGTTGTTTTTTTAAAAAAATACAGAACGTCAGTCTTTAGCTCAACGTACATTAAGACATGTCACTGTCTGTTTACCAACTCTGACATCTCCCACTGGACATACAGCCCATGTCGGCTTTGCTCTGAACCAACTTCACGGCATGAAAAACAGATAATGCTAGCGTGGCCTACTTATTTTCCCCTGCCTTTCCCCGTGTGTGTAATAAGTAGTGATGGCATGTCCTCTTAAGGGAATGTAACTCAGAATGTGAGGAGGCCTTTTAGAGGAAGGGTCGGTGAGAGGAGGAGAGGAGGACTTGGCTCTCATCAGAGAAACTAAAAATTCTGCTCCCGATACTGATTCAAAGACTAAATAGAGACAGGAGATAACATAGCAGCAGTCTTGTTTACACCAAGATATTATGGCCTCAACATCTCTGTTTGTTTTAGGCTATTTTGGACAATCAAGCAAAGTAAAAAGCAGGTTAAAATGAATTTAGACGATCAAAGTGGTGAAAAACTTCTCAATCGTGCAAAAATCCCAATATACATGATGACATAAAACTACTTCCACCTTGAAAGAAGATTAATTTTCATGCCACAAACAACAAGTGCAACAACTTAAGGAACACAAATGAGCTCTTGAAAGGATACATAACCCACTTTTCCTATTAAACATGAAAAGCTGGGATCTTAAAGAATAATATGCACCCTTGCTTAGTTGATTATGCTCAGAGGATTTTCTGATTTGACCAGTAGCTTACAGTGACTGCTTATATTTTTAGCAAAGTTTAAATAGGTTTCTATACATTGAACATCACTGAGCCAATCTGGTGTCTTTATTTGGTATCTTTTCTACTTGTGCTATTGTTTTATCATTTATTATCCCACCGTTGCATCGGTGGCAGCCGCTATTTAACTGTAGCTATAGTGTAACTGTAAAGCAAAGTTATGCAACCGTTGTTCAACAGCAGCCGCAGTGGCCACAAGTGACAATTATGAAATAACCGTGAATGCTTCTACATGGTGCAGCACACTGGCATGCTGCAAAAAGAGTAATAAATTCAGTCTGACTCAGAAATATCACTTGCATTGTAAATTGAGCCTAAAAATTTGCAAACATTATGCCACTGGTCAGAGCAGACAAAGAAACCTGCAGGAAGCTGCTGGGTCACGTTTCAAGAGCCGTGGCAGTGTATTAGCCACGGCTCTTTTACTGCACAGGCATTTAAAGCAATAATTTTAAACATTTGTTCCTGGCTTTGTCATAATATAAAGAGCAAAACTACATTTTTTTGTTAGTAATTAGTGAAAGAGAGACATTTGGAGGTAATAAATGCCGAAAAAGCAGGGAGATGATGTCTGTCCTGCTTTTGTGTGCACATTCAAACTAATGCAGCTGAATCCACCATATTGTTGCTGTCATTTACATATTTCCCTTCTTAGATGTCCAACTGGTGTGAAATATGTTCATGCCTCACTACTATTTCAACCAGCAGACATCAGTATGGTGGTGATAATATGGTGGCTGACAAAATGAAGAGAAATGCAGTGAAGTGACAGCAGCTGTGCTATGAGATCAGGTGTCCTGGCTTTAAAAGTGAAGCCAGAGGCACAACAGTCACATTCAAGCGCAGCCAGGATGCATTTAAAAGAGCTGCAAATGTGTATTCAGCACAAAAATGTTGACAACTTTAAACTATATTGCTGAAGAACAGACGCTGTGCTCCTGAAACCTTTCGATTTGAGACAACGACGAAGTTAACTGAACTTCACCGGCCGGAAACATAACGCAGCCCAGACCCTGAGGACATGTGAGGTAAAGCTGTGGCAGCAAAAAAAGTGCTCCGAATTGCGCCACAGTCTGTAGTACTGCTTTTAAGTTCAACTTTTCACGTATAAGTCGAATAACGTGCAGAGTCTGAATTTAAAGCGTCTGTGGAAAGTCACACTTGTTATTAAAACCATCTGCAAGCTCATGCAGTAAAAGTAAGTCAAGTCTGAGCTACTTTATGGGTCACCTCAGCAAATGACCTGTGTTAAGTCAATCAAATGACTCTGGATAAGACAGCCACTCTCCACATACAGGATTAGGTCCACTGACCCACACTGCCAGGGCCACTTACGTAAACTCGCCATAACAAGCCCCGCTGTATCAAACGCGTACACATCCCATAACCTACATTTCTGCTTCGCTGTTTCGGTCTGAGAGGATCTGAGCTGTCTCCTTCGTACCATATGACCCTGAATTATAAGCAGGATTTTGAGCTTGCTAAGGAGATGCATGTCTAACGCTTGCATTTAGCTGCTGCGGATGCCACCCCCTCTCCTGCTGGGACCGAGGCATCTTAATTCAGGATGTGGATCTCAGTCAGCAGGTGAATGCTGGTCTAATCAGCCAGCCATATGTCCTCCTATCCCCTGGCTGATTAAGGTTTCCTTCTCTCCCCTCACTCATTGCTGTATGGTTTGATAAACCATTTCCCCTGTGAAAAATGCTAATAATATGCTAATGCAGGTTCCAAACTGCTGTCCGGCCAGATAAAAGCTTCCAGTTTGTCTGACCCTCATACTAAATTCCTGCCTGCGTTAGAGAAAAGAAAAAAAATCCTGATAGTCTAACTAAACCCAATCTCTCTATCTCTTTTTTTTTTATTTAAAAAAAAAAAATCTGTTGCCCTCCCACATGGTTCATATGTGTATCCGGGTTAGTCACAGCAACCTGCAATCCCCATCAATCTCTTTGTGGGTCAGCGAGTGGAGAGCAAGAGGAGAATCAGTTACCAGATCTCGGTCAAATCGCAGACACATCGCACAGTCAAAGGCTAATACCTCTCCCACACATGTATATCATGTTTTACAACTTGTCTCATATGTTACTAACATATCTCCCCTGCTGAGGAATCAGGCATTGAATTTAGGTCATGACCGTGTACCTTGTTATGTGATTTTTTATTTCTTTTTTGTACTGCAGCAAGCGAATAAACTGCAGTGACGCCTTAATGCAGCCAAAGCCCCCAGTGAAACCAGCCACACGCGGGAAGAGTTCATCCCATTTCAGCAGCTGATGAACATCTGTTCAGCATTAGTGGTTGCTGCTTTGTGGTCCCTGGTCCTGTGGGTGCAGCCCAGAGCTCAGCTGATAATGCTGAATCCTCAGGTGCAGCTGACTCCTGTTTAGAGGTAAAAACGCAGAAACAAAGACATAACAGCACATTTCCTCTTTGCTTTGGATGTAACCTGAAGCCAATAAATGAAAACTTTAGCAACTTCTATTAAAATGCTGTGCAGTGTGCAGACTTTATGCAAACATGTTCAATACAATGCGAGAGGATTTGATCATTTTACGCAACATCAAAGCGTTTAATTGGTGCTTTTTGCCTAAAACTGAGCCCAGCATTAGTTAAAGCAGTGCATTTAGCTGCTGTAAATGCTCTGCAGTCACTGGGACCTTCCTCTGTCGTTTGACAATTCGTCTGCTCACTAAACATCCAATTTAGGCAGGTGTGCTCTGCAGCACCTTAACTTTTCCACTGCTACTCTGCTGGTTTGCTACCTCCTCATTGCTACCACAGCGTTTCATCCGTCCCTTCAACCTATGTTCGTTTAGCAGAGGTGTTATTTTTGCGCTTTTTTTTTTTTTTTTATTATTAAGGGGAAAAGTTCTGTCATGTGGTTCCTTTCATTAGCTCTTGTCTGAGCTCAAGTTTAACCCCTGACATTTACCTTCACCTACATTGTTTTTATTCTGTGGGTGTTTACAAGACAAACAAGTTTCACCGAAAACAGAGGAAGCAGAAGCAGGTCCTGTAAGAAATGTGAAATCTATCGAACAATTTCTTTCTAAATGTATCATATAATCTCTGTTGCTGTTCTTGTTTTTAAGGTGCCCACTGTTCCACTTCAACCAGAGACAATTATCTGGTGTTTCCACTCAGGTATTCAGTTTGTTAAACTGAGATTGTGCTTCAAAACAAGAAAGAAGTGAATGTACGAAAACATGATCTGTCAACTGAACAAAGAATAAACACTCAAATTCTAATTTTAATCCAACATATATGAGAGTAGTGTTTTCTTAATTATTAAATTAGTTATTTGGTCTAGAAAATATCAGAAATAGGTGAAATATGTCGATCAGTGTTACCCAAAACTTGAAATGAAACCCTCAAATGTCTTGTTTTGCTCGTAACCCAAATATATTAAGCCGACTGTCATAGAGGAGTAAAGAAATCTAATTTAAGAAGCCAAAAACAGAGAATTTTGAGTTATTCCGCTTTAAAAGATGATTAATCAATTATTGGAGTAGTTGTGAGTTATGTTAATATTTGAGAAGTTGTGAATGTCTCCAGAATGCTTGACAACAGTAGGTAAGGTTGTTTTTGTGAATAATTTTGTCGCCAGGCGGGGTGTTTTTGTTTTGCGTGCGGGTGTGTTCGTGTGTCCAGGGGTGCCGGTGCACATTCCTCTGTGTGTTTGTGTGATTCACACATTCCACAGGTTTAAAGGAGAGGTCAGGATGAGCATATTTCTACAGTCGTGTGGTACCTCTTTGTTTACATACCAGACATGCTCCAGGGAGACGGAGTGACTGACACAATAAGCCGGCCTGGGCTCTCTGCACATCACAGCGGTCCTCCAGCACATCACCACTTCTCAACAAGTTCCCAAACAGGAAAAAAGAAAAGGCTGGTGGCTGTGAATGTGGAAATCGCTTTTGGTCCAAAGCTGTATGACACGTGGAGCCGACTAGTGATATCGCTGTAAACGGAATTTATCTGAAGTTTGTACAAAACAAGCTATTTGAAGATCCCAGCTGGGGCTCTGGCAACCTGGAATGGACATTTAAATAGCAGATGATTGGCTGGTTGACTGAAAATTGACAGTTTACTGGATAATGAAAACAAAAAGCGCTTGCAGCTGTGGAGCCAACATGCCTCAAAACTGTGATTTGTCTTCATAGGCTATAAGAGGAACATCTTTATATGTAGTGGATGCTTTGCTTTTACTTTAGCACCCTTATGGTTTGCAAATCCAATTGAAGCCAGTCCCTCATCTAATAATCAGCCTCGGAGACTGAGCTCTCTCCCACATGATATGGGTTATTGAAAAGGTGGCTCGGCCCTTGCTGGAGACCTTCCCCCTGGAGCCTGACCCCTGACCTGCCTCTCTGTGATCAGCTAATTGGGAAAGAGCGAGTCAGAGGAGCCCGAAAAGCTCTCTGGGAGGAGCCAAGCGGCTGGGACCAGGACAAGTCCGCTGGGGAAAGAGCTGGTCTAGTTGAGGAAGAAAAGGATTGAATAATTCCTTTGTGTCATCTGACTGCATGCGCGCAGGAATAACAATGCAACAGCAGCCAGTACGGACACATAAAGCGAAGGAACGTGCACGAGAATACCCCGAGCAGGTGCGCTGCCACAGACGGCACATGATGAGTCAATAAAACACACAGCCGATAGAGTTTTAAACAGGGCAGTCATCAGCATTCAGACAGTCTGCGCAGATTTATGAACCACAAGATTGCAATACCTATCACGAGCAGTTATCTTATGAATAATACACGTAGGCCATATTTGATGAGCCCATCTACGGGCGACCATAAACTTATTTTATTTGCATCACAGGGGTTGGTCTGTAGTGCCTGCTCTTCATAAAAATGGGATCTTCACTTCTCTGGCTTCATTGAAGTAACAGCACCATTTGGGTAATGGCATACTAATATTTTACATCAGCTCAGGGAGGCCTGATTTACTGCGGCGATGCTGGGAGAAATCTTATGCAATCAAAGCATTGTTTCGCCTCCCACTGTGTAACTTGAAAGATGATTATGAAATCAGAAACCTTCGCAATTACACATACAGAGGCAACTTTTCAGCACAGCATTGAGAAACCGAATCACTTCCACCGCTAATTTTATTTCTTTATCTGATTGAGGAATTAGATGTAGCTTGCTTGCTGTTGCACAACTGTTTTTGATTTGCTGAACTTCTGTTTTAGGACAAAATAAAAATGTCTATTTCCACATTTACAATGTGACTTGGAAATAATTATGCAATGCCTTAGAAGGAAGCATACATGTTTTGATATTTTGCCCAGAGGTGATACATGTGGTGGAGTTACTGTCACAAAAAGCTAGTTGTCTTTGGTTTTTACTGAACAACTAGATCCTTATGAAGCAAAAAACTAAAGTTTAACTGTAAGTTTTGGAGGTATTGTTTTCAAAACCGCTGCAAAATTCTTGTTTTAAATGCCAACTTCAACAAAAATAGCCTGTTAAGGAAGGGGTCAAATGTAGCTGCAGCTGTTGCTTTGGTTGCAATTTTCATTCGTCAGTTTGCAGCAGAGTAGAATAAAACCCAAATATATTTGATGTGAGAGAGAGTGAAAGTCTGTTTTCAGTGGGAAAACAATCTGTCTTCTCTTCTGTTGCGTCACATTCAGCAACATGCAAATGTGCCAGAACTGTCCTTTTTGCTTTCATCAGCAAACACAGCAATCTGAGAGTAGTGGGGCCTTGACAACACGCACACAGAGACACACACACACATGCAGGCTGCTGATGACCAACTGTGTGTGTATTTAAGATAAACTGGCCCCAAAAAAAGGCTCTGAATCACCTCGAAGTAAAACAGCAAGCAAGCTGTTACAGATCTGGTTTTGACATTCATTAACTCGCCGACCCTGATCTGAGTGTGTAACGCAGTGTACAAGTGTGTAGATGTGCTTGCAGATGCGGGTGAAAGCCTGCTTGTGTGTGTGTGTGTGTGTGTGTGTGTGCTTTGTGCGTCACACCCAGCTGCAGCCTGATACCACTCGCTTACCAAAGCTGTGACCTTTGAGCTCAAACCACGTAACAATCTGCCTGACCTGCTGCCTGCATGGAGCCTGTCTCAGGGTCACACACACACGCACGCACGCACGCACGCACGCACGCACACACACACACACACACACAGTTAGTATACGTATAGGTTCACCTTACTGTTGAACACTTATGCTCATGCACATATGTGATATGTTCATGAATTAAACTGAGCATGTGCACAAAAGATGAGGTGTTTTGTTTAAAGTCGCTCTTAGGAGCATCTGACTCAATCATAAAACACCCACTGGGAAACATACTGCAAGCTGATTGGCCATATAGAAGCTCCAAAACTTTCCATTCCTTTTTCTTGTGTATTTACACAGAGACGTCTAAATACAGAACAAAGCACAGCTTGTGTTCACCTTTTACATCCTTAACATGCAGAAGTGTACAAGCATGTTACATAAGACAGTAAATGTAAGAATCGGTTGTTTTGACCTTTACAAACAAATATCTGTGTGTTTAGTTCATTACAGTCGCATTCATATAGAGTTTATACAACATACTAATGCTTAGGGTGACATTTTACCTCACACTGCTTTTAAATTTCGCATTATTTTTGTTGAACGGCTTCTCTTATGTAATTAATATATCTAAGAAGTTGTTATTAAGACTCCAACTAATGATTATTTCTCTTACTGATAATAATAGTGACTGCAGCCTCAGTTTAATCCATCAATTGAGCTAACATATTTGGACTAATATACAAAACAACACAAAAAATAAGTATTTCCTGTATTGTCATTAGGGGAAATCAGCAAATACTCATTTTCAATATTCAACATTTATGTGAGACACCACATACAAGTCTGCATTTTTGATTTAAACAGTTATTTCATTATCAAAATTGTTTGATATAGCCTATTTTTTAGCACTTTTCCCAGCCTAAAACATCTCATTCATATGCACAACATGCCAATTTGTTTCGCAGTCACTTTTTATTATATTTGTTTTATTATTTTATGTCCTCACATTGCATAACATGTGCTTTCCTCTCCCGAGCACTTACACGTTACACGTTGCCTGACAATTGCTCGATAAAAACTACTTTAGAAATCCTGTCATTACTGTAACCATGGCGTGCCTTGTGTGTGGCACGTGCTTTTCACAGTCATACGTGTTCTGTACGTCATTTATAAACATACATGAGCAGACAATGACTAGATAAGTGGCCGTGATGATGTCATACAAAAACATAAACCCCGCTCCCGTGCAGAGTTTCTAGACTATAAATTGTACAATGCGCTCTCGTGGATCTTGTTTTAAGAAGCGAGTCTGCAGTACGGTACATGCAAGCACAGGGCAGAACTGATGACAAAAGCAGAGAGGTGGCCAGCACTCGCTGAGCCCACACCACTACGGAGGAGGCATGTGCTGAGGCTGACTCACGGCATCGCCAGAAATCATCAAGTCATGAATCCGTCTGTGTTTGGGCGTACAGAGGCACATATGAGTCATGATGGGGAGAGAGAGGAGGGAGGGAGGGAAAGGGAGGGAGAGAGAGACTAACTAAATCCTGCAGAGACAAAGACAGAGGACAAGCAGTCTTGGGTCAGGTTAGTTCCACAGAGTCAGTCGTGGTGACAGCCGGATTGTCAGCAGCTCTGAAGTCGGCCTGAACTTGAAATAAACCCTGAGCTGAGCAGCGGCAGGGTGACATAGTTTTGCCATCTTCGCGGCGGAGCTCACAGATTACTCCCACCCTCACTCTCTGTGTCCTCATACACTGCTGCGCACTATGTCTGAAACAAATCTATCTAAAACATATCTTTAAATCCTGTGGAGAATTCCAAACTAGGCAGAAAACCAGATTCTACTTTGTGGAGTAAAAAATTAAAAAAAAAAAAAAAACAAAAAAGGAAAAATCCTACTTGAGCTGTGTCCTATATTTGGCAAGACTCGGAGGCTCCCTGGTCAATCTGTGTCAAGGCTATTCCTTCGACTCAGCCAGCGTGCGATAAAAAAGAAAAAACTTGAGCAACCCCCCCCCCTCCAAACAATATTTGTCAGTGCATATTCTATCACCATGGTGACTGACACTCTAGCCAGGCGGTGTTGTGCAACTCTGTCGCTGGTAGGGTGAGGAGAAGGGGGGAGGAAGGGGGAGGAGGGCTACTGTAGGTGAGGGAAGGAGGGGTTGCAACAGTCAGTCAGGAGCAGCTGAGTCTTTTGTGTGTTATTATAGGTTAAAGCCCTTCACCTTATGCTCCCACCTGGTGTATTAGAGAGTAAAAGGAGTTTGTTTTTTTTTTAATACTAAATGTCCACGAAGCAAATAAAAATCATATTTGTTTAGGTTGAGATTTGCAGTTAACTAGAATTAACTCGCCCCCAAATGTAGATGAGCTATTGAGTAATTGTTTTTTTTGGAGTTGGAGAGATGTTGTGGTTCGAGGAGTTTTCCCCACGCTGTCATGGCAACCAGCAGAAAAGGGCAGTTGGCAGGATGGTAGTAAGACAGCGAGGGCGACATGCTGTTTGTTCTGCAGATGCAGCCCTCTGTTCCCAAGAAATCCCTAGGTGGTGAGGACTGAGTGGTGTGTCCCAAGGGGCTATCGCATTTCAGAGCGAAAACAAGCCGGCCGGGCAAACAGAATCGCTCATTGCAAAACCTTTCATTTGCAAAGAACTCCGTAGCTGGAGGCTTGTTTTTTTTCTGAGAAGGAATGGTTTAAGGAAATATGATTCTGGTTTCTAGCTTCTGGTATTTTGGAAAGAAAAAAAAAACAGGATGAAAGCTTACCTGTTTTTGCATGCCACCAACCGTGAAAAAACTCAACACAGAATAGAACAAAAATGCTATTTGAAGAGGCTCTACGGTGATTATAGTAAATATGTAGTGGTTGGAACGTGCCCACTGCAACTGTGTTTTCAGATCTATTTTGGGGTCGTGTTTTTCGTGGTCATGCATGTGAGTCATTAAGTTCCAGCCATATCAACAAGCAATAACTGATGCTGTTCTGTGCTGTCTGTGGATGGTAAAAGGCCACTGTTGCTGGCATTGATATAAAAGGCAACACTTCCTATAAATAGGCCCGCCCAGAGCCAGAGAGATGACATAAGTACCTCAATCTACCACAGTGGTGCAGCTTGTTTCCTTTTATAACTTCTCTCTATTTACTCATTGCCACATATGGAGGGTGAAGCACGTGCTGCTATGTGCCAGTTTCATCCCAGTACAAATAGATTGGACCCCAATATCGCATCTCAAGGTCAGGATGGTGGGCTTACAGCTGAATGAAGTGTGCAAGTAGAGACGATGCATGTTAGATAACAGCATGAGAATTTAATCATTCTTCATTAACGCTTCAGCTCATACCGAGGCACCTGTTTGCATCCCTTTTTTTTCCTCTCTCTCTCTTTTCTAATCAGAGTTCATCGGGTGTCTCTTGATTGCTATGACTAATGCTTTCATCATTACAGAAGCACCGCAGACTTGGTGAATGTGTGCACGATTCCCTTTTCTAATTAGGTTGATAATCGCGAGGGCTTCTGACAGGCTTCATTCATAACGGCGCACATCCCCTGCAGGGTGTGACTCATGTGCTCTACCAGAGGGAGACAGAAGAGCACCTCATCATCCATCTTCCATTGTGAAGGTGATCTCATCCTGAGTCATAATATTAGTGCCTTGACATGTTAAAGCTCATCCACTGGTCATAAATCCCACTTTCTCTGCCTCCTCGCTCAACAATGTGCTCTGTAAGTTAGAGTCTGAGATCAACAAGTCGCAGTTTCTCCGGGCCGAAGGCCTTAACAAATTAAATGGCAGTTTAGAACAACTGATACACCACGATCAGCTGACCAGTCTACCTTAAATTTTAGTAATCCTCCTCTGGCATTAAAGCTTAAGTTCATATCTATCGTCATCGATATGTAGCTGCCATGTCGTCAATCAGTTAGTGAATTAATCTGTCAAACTTTATTTGTTCAGCTCTTTTTATACGGATGGAATGTAAAAGTAGTGCATTCCATCTGTGGTATGGAAGGAAAGGAAGGAAAAAACAATAAAACATAAGTCCCAACTCAATAAAAAACTGAGGAAAGATTATCAAAAATGAAAAACGGCAACAAGAAAAACACCAGAGACATTATAAGTCAAAATTCAGAATAGTAAAAAAAAAAAAAGCAAAGTGATAAAAGCAAAAATTAAATGAATAAAATACATTTTACCATTACTACTACTACTAATACTAACAATAATAATCATAATAATAATTTGCTTTATTTGTATCTCAATGTCAGTCATGTTATATTGAGAATAATTCTGGCTTGCTTGTGTTATTATTATTTATCTATTATTAATTGTTATCGACCAGTGAGTTATAAAACTGTCACAACTGCTTCAGTTTTGACCCACTCAGGTTGCCATAGTTGCGTGCTCATACAGTCAACACTAGTCGCTTGCATAACATGGAATCCTCAGACAGGTTATTACAAGAAGTCCACTCTTTTACTTTCATTTTTATACTTTGACAGCTCATCCTTTCTCACTCGTAAACAGAAACTCCTGTCTGTTTCTGCGTGAAAACGTTACTACGGCAGTTGCAGATACCATAAGACGGTGGAGTTACTGGTGTTACAATAGTACAAACGAGGAAAGAGAAGTGAAAGAATGAGAGGTGGTGGTTGTGGTTATTCACTTGAAATAATTATGTGAACATGCGATTATGACATTTAACCAAAGTTCCAACCACATTTAACCTGCAGAGAGCCTACAGTAAAACTTAGCTCTTAGTTAGCTTTGAACAAATACTTGTTTTTGTGCAAATACAAGTTTTTAATAAATGTAGAAGTTGTCGCATCTCCAAGTTTAGCAATTACTTCTTTGCTGTCTTGACAACAGAGTAGCATTTGTGTCTGAATAATCTCTGACATCATCTTTCATGTTTTTGTCTCTGTACCTGCAAATGAAATTATTTAGTTTATTATTATCATTAGATTCACCAAGCAAAGCATTTAACCTTTACATTTTAATTATTTAAGTTACAAGATACAAGTCATAGTGAAGTCACTGGAGTGACACTGAGATGCTTCTGTCATGTGAGGATATCACATGGCCTGATAGCTGACTTGAGTATTCATTGAAATCATGTGATTTCAGTGCTTGTCTCTTGTGTTTCTGTATGTATCTTGATCTGCATCTGTGTCTTGTATCTGATTAACTTATTAACTGGGGTGCAATTACAATAATCAGCTGTTGACCCATTGGGCTTCATTATAGCATAAGATAAGAAAGATTTGTCTATTTATTAATTTACTTGCTTAAAAATCTTGAAATTCGTGGACAGAACCTGTGGGCGGACAAAGTGTGGTACTGTTCTGCAGCTCTGGCGTGAGTTTTTAATACGTGTGGGGGCTGAAAGTAAGAGAGAAATAAGACTTGGGTCAAAAGGCAGCTTTGAAATGTTAAAACAGCAATCCGAGCCCACTGGATATGTTTAATAACTGGAAATGGATTAACAGTGAAATTAAGGGTCAAATGAAGTCTGTGGTTCAGCAAAAATAAATTGCAAGAAATGCAAAGTGGTGCAATTGTCCTGAAACGGCACTGTCAGTGAATTATCAGCACTTATTATAGTCTTGCTCATTTCAAGGAAACACATGCTATGACGCTCATATTCCATGCAGTGTTGAAATTTCAGCGTGACTTTCGTTTTGAGTCGAGGTTTCTCCTGAGAGATCAAAACAGGCGTGCAGCACATTAAACTCAGAGGGGAAAATAATCCCACCGTTCCTCCGCCGAGCCCCTGGTTCAAGACTTTGGCCGTCTGCCCCATGACTTCCATGAGTTCAGGTCGCCTAGCAACCAGTCCCCGGCTATTAGAGTTTTAATGCATCACTATGTCTGCACTGATGTCATGGTTGCCATAGCAACCATATGACCAAGACACCATGACTCTTTGCCACTGTTAACAATCTATAAACCCGTTTGGTTCTCTAACGCTTCCCGCCTCTCCGCTCTGAAGTGCGACCGGAGCAGCAAGAATTTTAGGTTTGAGAAGAAAGCGATTACACGTGAGTCCAACTGGGAGTGATGATAAGGACACATGCTTGTAATTTTTTTAAAAGTGCTGCTTGCCTCTGGGTAGCCCCAGTGCAGCTCCTATAAATTCACTGTGAATGGCAACAATCCAAAGATAATCCACCTCTGAAAAAAAAGCAAATGATTAATACCCGTGACATAAATCTGCTGCAGATTGCAACTGCCAAAACCCAAGAATTGTGGTAATCTCAGCCAGTCATTGCCTCCAGTGAGTCAGCCACAAAGCCGTGGGATAGTGCTTTATTTAGATTAGGTCAGAGTCAATACAGGCTTCACTCCAAAGGGGAATCATTCATTTAAAGTATACTAAAAAAGTCATACTATAGCCCCATGCATTCTTTCTTTAATTATTCATCTCTTGATAATTACCATTATCTATCATATTAAAAGCCAACAAAGGGTATTTATCAGTTAAAAAGAGCACAGAAAACCCCAAACATGATCATAAAACAAGAGTAGCCCTCATACATCCTGTGCACACTGCGTCTACAGAGGTTATGTCTTCCCAGCTTAAACTACCCCAGGGCGATAACTGCCCCTCTGAAAAGCAAACACATGGCAATAATCTGAGCCACAATGGAAGTGTGTTTTCCCTCTGAGACGCATGTGACAATATCCAGCAAAAAATGCTGACAGACACTGTTCAGAAAAGTCTGCACATGCACAGATTGTTTTGCGAGCCAGGGAATGTTGATGCTTTAATTGACGCTTTCTCATTAACTATTCATAGTTTTGTCCCGTTTCAACAATTTATGTCTGACAAACAGGAATTAGATTATCAGTGCGATATGTCTGGAATTCGTCAGAGACAGATCAGTGGCTGATCTTTGCTGTTCATCATCTAAATAGGAAGGATGCCTGGAATAAACCCCTTTGTTGAAGCCCCTCTCCTAATGAGCTAACCACTGTATTCTGCTGATAATAATCTGTATAAGTCAGATACTTTTGTCGGGTTCCCTGGAGGGAGTGAAATTCTGATGGTGAGGACTGTTATGCGATAATCTGTCTCGATCTCTTCCCTCGACAAAGATAATCCGTCTAGTTCACTGTGTACTGTGCCTGTTTGCCTGGGAGCCTCAGTCTTCAGGCCGGTGGTGGCACTCTGGAGCAGAGCTGCAGGGAAGTAGATAAAGGACAGGGAGGCATCAACGCTCACTACGTCTGCCGGTGCCAAGGGCGATCTGCCGGCTGGGAAGCACGCCCAGGATATGTGTACAGATAGATAACAATCTGAGGGATCTTTTCCCCCCACACAGTAAGCAGGATATGAGCTTATGAGATATGGTGTGGTGTCTCTACAGGTGACATGAGGCAATGCAGCTGCTTTTCTCAGAACGGAGGATTAAGCTGGTCTGGATGTGCTATTTAATGCTGCGTGTGGAGGTTCAACCTAAAGACCGGGCCAAGTCATAGCACCGGCAGCTGCCAAAGTGCCTCCAGGAGTGGCATGTGGAGTCAACAACATGTTGGTTAAACAGAAAAGCAGAGAATGAAGTGAAAACTACCTGATAAGTTTGGGATATTTGAGATCATGGAGTTAAAAATGAGAAACAATAATCAAAGAAGACTGCAATGCGTTAGTCAGATCCAGAAAGTGACCAAATATATCTTGTGCGGTCAAGGTAGCAGGAGCTTAGATAACATATGTATCTGTGGCTCAGCAGGACTACAAATGTGCATGAAGTGGAATAAATGGAAAAAAGTTTGTGAATTAGTCATTTATTAAGCAAAAATGCCACAGATCTGCTTCCATGTATGACATGATTTATTATTATTGTTATTATTATTAGGTAATTAGGGCTGGTTATCAGAAAAACTTAGTGATTATTGATGAAAACACCAAGTACTGATGACAAGAGGGTATTCAAAGATGGCCAAGTTGTCAGATTGTTTCTCTTGTTTTTTTATTATTTGTCGATATTTCCAGGTCTATGTCAGTTTTGATCATTTTAGGCTGTATTCCACCCATGTGATACCCAGCGTTACTTTATTTTTTTGTATTTTATATACTTACAGCTCCTCCAATTCATTAAAAATAAAGTGATATATAAATAAATATGCAAGTGTTCTCCCAACAATTTCATATTTATGCAATACTTCACTATTGTTTTGTGATGACGCAAATTCTACTACTACGTATGGTCTCGCGTTGCATCCCGACCGTGGCCGTCATCCAGGCCGCCGGTTTCAGTAGTGAGCGTTTATCTGAGGCTGTGCTGCTCACACCACGGAGGCAGCATGGGAGTCTGGCACTGACACAACGCTGTGAGCTGAAACTGTGACCGTGACGTCATGTGGGTGGCCGTTCCTATGCAGTCAGCACTTTTTTTCCCCTTTTACCCCTCCTCCTCCATCTCCTCCTCTTCCTCCTCTTCTTTGCCTTACAGCTGCACATCACACACTGACCGCTGGACATCCTCCATAGGGGGAAGGGGGCACCAGTAGGAACCATGTGCACAGGTCGGGGAGGAGAGGCAGCCAAAATAAGAGGAGAAAATAGAGGGGGAAGGGCCGGTTAACCTCTGCAGACTGGCCCATCAGCACAATGATAGACGCTCGGTGTCAGTCTGGGTGTCTGTGTGGTGGTCTTGTCCAGACGGAGTGACAGACAAAGGAGTAGGGAAAAGAGCAAAAAGCAGTAGCGGCAGCAGCAGCAGCAGCAGCAGCAACAGAGAGCGCCTGTCTCACATGCTCCCCCATGTGAGAGTGATCCAAGCAAGAGCTGGAGCTGCTTTATGTAAGTGTCTCCCAGCATCCTGTGGGACTGCCGGACAGCCTCACATGTTTGTGTTGTGGTCATCCCACATGGGTAGACGGAGGAGAGCCACAAGAGTTTCAAACCACTCATCCATCTATCTATCTATCCATCTATCCATCTATCCATCTGTCTGTCTGTCTACAGGAGATATGTGAGGTTACCTAAAATTAGTTAAATAGCCCACATATATCTGTATTGGTTGATATCGGAATCAGAAATTGAGAGTTGGACAATATCAGCATCTATCTATCTATCTATCTATCTATCTATCTATCTATCTATCTATCTATCTATCTATCTATCTATCTATCTATCTATCTATCTATCTATCTATCTATCTATCTATCTATCTATCTATCTATCAGGGATGTCGCCGATATTGGCATAAAAATGTAATATCGTTCAATATCGTTTTTGGGTTGTTTTTTTTTTTGCCTATCATGAAAGTTAATAAAATAATGCCTGGATATCACTGGCATTTACCGAACTCATAGAAGGAGGGAGAGAGGGAGACTGTCAACTGTTGTTTGAAACAGTTAAAGAAAAATAAATATGGCCTTTTGCCATAACTTAAGTTGATGCAGTTTTCTTACTTTGCACAGACATTTGGAAAGTCTTGTTGCATTTGAGAATGCATCCAATGGGGCATCACTATAAAATTAGGCATGATGTGTTAATTCCACAACAGGAGATAAGCAATGTTACCTAAAATTTGAAAATAACCCACATATATCAGTATCGGTTGATATCAGAGTCGGAAATTGAGAGTTGGACAATATCGACATATTGGTTTTAGGCAAAAAAGCCAATATCGGACATTCTATCTATCTATCTATCTATCTATCTATCTATCTATCTATCTATCTATCTATCTATCTATCTATCTATCTATCTATGTCTGGGCATTCGCTTGTTCCTCCGTCTGTCTGTCTGTCTGTCTGTCTTTCTGTCTGTCTGTCTGTCTGTCGTCTCCTCCTCCTGTCATCACCATCTAACCCTTTTTCCCTTCGCACTGGTGCTCCCTGCTTCACCCCTGGCCGCGAGGAGGACTTGCAGTGAAGGAACAGGCGAAGGAAGACAGATCAGAGGTGCCGATTCTTCTTAGAGATTAGAACCGAGCCCCAAAAACAAAACAGTTTCTCAAATCCACTACAAAGGAAGCAGCTCAGAGTGATAAAAGCTGCCACTTACAGTACTGCGTTTGCAAAAAAAAAAAAAAAAAAAAGCAACTCATATCAGTTCAGATAACAACCTCATATATGCACAGACACATATTCAGCCTCGCAGTCACCTCTCTCGCCCTTCCCCTCCTCCTCCTCCTCCTCCTCCCCCTTCTCAGGGCAGCTGGCAAAACACAAAGGAGAGAAGTGTGCAACTGGTGCGATAAAGCTGAGAACATCTTGCTATTCAAGCGTCAGCATAATAAACTGGAGGCGCAATTAAGGAGAGAGAGAGAGAGAAAAAAACTCCCCAAACCACAAGAACAAGTGCTCAGTGCTGCAGCAGCGCCTCAGTCCAGCTGCGGGTTGTCTTTAGGACGCAGGAGAAAAAAAAAGCCACAACAGTGCTTTTCTGTTCCCCCCCTCCACTTGGGAATGCAAATGATCAGACAGTGACAAACTGAGCGACTACAAAGCATGTGTGTTTTAACCTCAGATGTGCTGCCATGATACAATTAGGGAGGTCTGATATGTCAGTGTGTGCAAACATTACCCCCTTTGTCTAAAATTTCCAAAAGCTTAAATTCCTCAGCAGCAATTGCACACAGTGGGATATTCATATAAAGTCAATTGTTTAAAGGTGTTTTAAAACTTCATGGCTTAAGAAAATAGAACAAAGAGGTCCTTAATAAAACCTTAGATTAGAGCAAGTTTGCTGAAATCTTCAAAAACACACAGCTCCGGTAGAATTAACAGCCCTGAAAAAGTGTAAAGTTTGGAGGTTTTTTTTCCCCCCACTACAGTTTTTTAATTTTTTTTATTTAAAGAACCGGAGGGATTCCTCGCCCTTAAACCTCCTCTCTGTTCTCACAATCCCCCGAGGAGGCTGGTGCAAAGTCTGCCGCTGTCTGGCTGTTCCCATGGCAACCACCAGGTGAGCAGACAGGCTTGGAAAGCACGGCGAGGAACATGTGACTCCCTCCACATGCTCAGGCAGCACACACTCACAGATAGCAGGAGGCGAACTCCCTCCTTTATTCAAACTTGCAAGTACACAGTGTAGTCGCAAAAAAAAAAGGAAAAAAAAAAAGGCAATGTTTGGTGAGTCTGGAAGCCGACGAGCAGACGACCAGTCTGCCAGTCCGTCTGTTTACCACTCCACTGTCTGTCTCCTTGTGTGACACATGCACACAAATGCACATAAATAATCACGCTGTAGTGTGGAGTTCAGGAGAAGACGAGGAGGACGAGGAGGCTGCCCTTGAGGGGGGCAACTGAGATGTGTCATAACCACTGAACATCAAGTCCAGCTCTCCTACAGTCACAAGAGGGAGAAGGAGGTGGTGAAGCAGCAGAGGGGAGGATGAGCAGGAGAGAGCCACATGAATGACTGGGAGAGGAGAGGTGAGAAGGATCATAAGCTCTGTTAACATGAAGAATAAATCTACCTGTTTAACTGCATGTACATGTGTGGTGACTGCAGCGGATCTGTGAGGCTCAGCAGCACTTAAAAGGCAGCAAGCTGTGTTAACAATGACAATGTTAACATGCTAATGTTTACCGGGTGCATATTTACTCACATTTGATCTGATCATTTGTGCTAAACACTAACAACAGCTGAGGTTGATGAAAATGTCAGTTTTTTTCTCAGAAGTATTGAACAAGTAAAGTCTTCAGAACACAAAATCACTACAATTATTACATTTCATTCTCATGTGGACAATATTGTTTGTGCAAAAGTGAAGAGCAATCCATCCACTAAAGACAGACAATTCTCCAACACTGACACAGTACTGTACAGAATGGTCTGACTGCACTTTGGAAAAACTTGGGTGGTACTGAGCCCAGGATGCAGCAATGATGTCCCCAAAAAATTGTTACGGGAGAATTGTTTTGTGGGAACATTTGAATACAGGAGGCGAGCACTGTCATTAAAAAACTAGCATACTAACCACCTGAAATGTTTGTGTGACAGGTGCCTATCCCAGATGTCATTGTGGTACTTTACCACAGTAAAGATTTTGAAAAATATGAATATTTGGTGCCAGCATATCAACAATATGTCAACAGAAAAGTGGTACAGTGTAATGCCATATTGATGTTTTGTCCCAACCTCAATACAGTGACTCCTAAAGCCACTGTGGATTAAAAAATGTGGGGAACAAATGCATTTCTGGAAGAACCGAGGGGAAATACAAAACTGACAGAGCTTGCAGAATGACAGAAATTACTTATCATAAAGCAGAATGTAATTAGAGAGTCATTTTTGAATGTGTGCATCATAAGTATCACCAATGTTTTATGATGGGTAGCATGTTGGAGTAGCTCAGCCGCAACAGGACGTCTGACAGATTAAAACTGGTGCAAAACATTCTGAAAAGAGAAAACTGTAAGTTGTAATTAAAATTTGCTGGTTTCATGCACATGCGTCATAAGTGACAAAGTTTGTGGGAAACTATATAGGAGCTATGATTGGCACAGTACTGGTTTTAAATATATAAAGAAAATGGTGTGATACACAGCAGCATGTATGCAAAGTTGTGTGTAGTTACTGAAATGGGATATTACGTATGATGTTAAACTGTTTATTATTGATTTGTTTCTCACTAAAACACTGCCTGTAAGTAATTTGCACCGTCTTCTGTATTCTCTCCCGTTGTGCGTGACCCACACTGATGGATTAACTCGCACACAGAGACAAAAGCTTCAGCCTCTGGTTCATATCCAACGATACAAACTATCACCGCGCTGTAAAAGCTGCAGGCAGCCAAAAACACAATAAATTGCATGTTCTGTCTCGCAGCCGCGTGTTATTAAGATGGACATATTTTGGAATGGAAAGATTCCCAATTAGCCAAATCAAATTGTTGTGTTGGGGACGCAGCAGCAGCAGCAGCAAGCCCATCATAAGAACCTATTATTAAAATGTCAGCGGTGATATATGAGGCTAAATCAGCCCTGCACAGGTCTCCGCTGCAGATGTGAGGAGGGGAGGATACACGGTACCTCTCCTCGGTTCTTGTGTCTTCACTCTGTGTGGGATTTGCATAATCAGCGAGATGACAGAGGCCAACATACACCCAACATGCTGCTCATGATTCATGTATCCCTGCGTGTGTCCAAATTCTCAAGATGACGCAGGACGCCTGGGCCAGATGAAGGTCAGTCCACCGAGCAGACCTGCCGCTGACACTCTGCAGTTACACTCATGCTGCTGGTGTGATTCATCCCTTATTCACGTCTGCTTAAAATCTAAATGTGGGCTTCTTTAAAAGCACATGAAGTGACCACATTACTTAGATATTTCATTACTGTTTTAACATCTATGTAGACCTCACTAAGGTTGCATGTGTGCGTCCATAAAGCTGCAGGAGAATGACACAGAAGCAAGCAAGAAGTGCACACCTGCATGAATATTACATTACATGTGTTTTTACTTCAACAGTCACATGTGTGTTCCTTTCATCTGTACACTCCACAACAGCATCCCCCCCACCCACCCATAACTGCCACCGGCGTTCTATAAAAAAACTCTTTTCCCCCGCCATGGCCAAGTTGTGCTCCTGTCCCCTGGGCTTTTTTGCCGCTCCTTTCTGCTGAGGCGATTTTCTGTGGAACACGACTCCAGAATAGGCTGGATCGTGTTGCTGTGGATTCCGCCTGTCCGCCTGCAGGGTCTATAAATAGAGCCTGTCAGATATTTTCACTCCTGTGCTGAGCGCACTCAGTGGCAGAGCAGTGTATTAATATCCACGGTGACCAGAGTCGTGCCTGGGGAGAGAGTGTATGGTGTGGAGGTGTGTGTGTGTGTGTGTGTGTGTGTGTGTGTACATACAGCCAGAACTCAGTGGGGTTACACACAACCAGCAGGCTGTCATCTTTCCACCAACCTCCCTCTGCACACTGAACTTCCAACAGTGACGTCTTTATGCCTCACTCTCTGACATGTCTCCTCAGTGATTTGAGCTTAAAAAGGACGTGATCTGAGTCACATTACGTTGCAGCCTGATTATCCTGTGCTGTAACAATGTTCCCTATTATGCAATAAAACCACGCAAGTGAGGAAGGCCTGCTATTTTGATCATCATAAGTGTAAACAAGAGTTCATGGATTGATGTTGGATTGAGTCTGCAGCACATGAATTACATTACAGCGAGCTAATATCCCAGGTGCACGTTGATAATCAGCCTTGAGAAAGTGCAGATCTGCAGATGAACTCTCAGATCTTCAGCTGTGTGAGATTTACACATGAAAAATAAATCAGGAGCACAACCAAAGGGTTGAGGCGGAGGTGACTGAGTATTAAACAAGGCACAGCGAGTACAAATCTAATATGAAATGATTTATATTTAAAGAGGATTTTTTTTACCACTTTACACACAGATGTGCAGCTACAGTGTCTTTTCTGCCTGAATGTGAATTCAAGCTGCAGTAATTAATCGTTTCTGTACTGGTCATGTGCTCCCCAGCATTCACAACTCTCACTCTCACACACACACACACACACACACACACACACACACACACACACACACACACACACACACACACACACACACACACACACACACACACACACACACACACACACACACACACACACACACACACACACACACATATCCAGTGATTGCCTTGTGTAACAGGGGAGGACTCTGCATGTGCAGTTGCAAAGCGTCACATGTGCCACCGGACAACCTGAGGTCAGATACAATATTCATAGCAACAGCAGCTCAGTTGTCGAACGCTGCACATGTTTTGGAAGACTGAGACGTTAATTTAATTTAGTGGCTTTAAACATATTTTTCTGCTACTGTTCCTTTGTGTAAGATGCAAACACCCTCCCATCCCTGCAGTCATACATTATTATCGGGCATTAAAAACACTCATGTACATCAAAGTAAAATAAATGCTGCAATAGTGGGACGATATTCAACATGATTGCATCATGTGTCTACAGTAGCATCTTGCCCTTCATGAGTAGAGGCTGTGTGCTGCAGCCTGCAGGGCAGTGCCCCCTGTGGAGGGGGCTGGTATAACCACAACACATCCAAATGACAGAGCTGCAATGTAGCCACAGGAGGTGAACAAAATAGCATGAAACACCCTTGACTGCAGTACAAGAGAAAAGATTACAGAGCCTTTAATGTTCAGTTTTCATAACTGTCGCTGTCATAAGTGTTTCATAAAGGTGTTGAATCGACTCTGTGGTTATACGTAAGGTTGTAGTTTGCGGATTCAATTGCACGATACAGTAAAGTGGCCCTGTTATTTTGTTATTTAATCCACTACAGTGTGTGACACGAGTGTAAAAGCTGCTACTGTGATAAGTTTTACAATGTGAGATTACTCCTGCAATTTAGTTGCCATGAAATTCTCATTTCTGTGCCTGTCATGTGCTTTTCCAGCCTTCGTAAGTCTTGCACATAAGAGCACAAGAACGTCCAGTGAATTCCTTGTATAACAGGGGAGTCTGCATGTGTAGTTGCACAACGCTTCAGGAAATAAAAGGTCCAAATCTCTGCAGCAAAGGCCAACATATCCAGACTTTTAGTGGCTATTATACCATCTTTCTCCAAATCCATCTAACTCAGTGTTTATGTTAGAAGTAAGACTTTTCTAAGCACAAAATGAAAGTGGTAACATCAACAGGGGATATTTTCTTCAATGCTGAAAACCAACAAATGTTTCAAAGGTGTCAGGAGGGCCAGCGAGTTCTCCCTTTCATTCACTTTTTTTTGCTTTTTTGTCCATATTAAAAGAGATACGGATTTGCACATAAAAAAGCGTACGCTTGATTCATCACAAAGTCACACTGCATATTTTTTAAATCAAGAGTACAACACGTCTCCCCAGCGATGTACTGTCAGTGTTGTGGCTTCTTTCTGATAAATTCTGCAGATATGTGACTATTTGACGGTATTGCAGCACAAAGTGTCACAGCCAGAGATAAGAGATTACAGTTGGCCTCTGTTTCAGTTTGTTCTGTCTACGCAGGACATTCCAGGAGCTGCGCTGTGTGACGTCTCACATACAGGATCACATTTCAAAAGGCAGGGCTGCACTGGCCCACAGTCAAACCACAGAACTCTTTCCTGGTGCAGCTGATTACTTGCAAGCACTAACTAACTTCAGGACTGGCTTATTAGATAAAAGCCAGTGTGCACACAGGAACAATTCATTTCTCAGAAACTAGAAGGAAACTAAACACCCTGGTTTTCCTTCGTGGTCCTGAATGTGACGACGCTGGTAGTATTATATGCTTATGTGTCTTCTTTTCCTCCAGCTCCGTAAATACATTGTAAAGTCCTCATATACTTCACTTGGCTCCCTTTATGCACACGTCCCCTTTCCTCCTCCGCCTCATCCTCCTTTGCAGTGCCCAGCCTCGACTGGCGCCACAGGAGGGTCATCTGAGGTTTCACAGCGGAGGGGGGGGATGCGTAGAAACAACAATCGAACATTTTTACAGAATGAAACCATGAATGAACCACACACAAAGCCCCGAAAATACTCCAGCCAGCAAGAGCTCGGCAGCACTGACCAAGAAAATCTCATTAAACTATTTTAGGATTCATTGTTGCTCATAGGCTACCAATTATCCAAATGCATACAAAGGCTGTTTTAACTCCCTGTGATAATTATCTCCTGGCAACCCTAAATCCACTGGTGACAGGGTTTGCCAACGGTTGGGTTGGTGTATCCTTAGAGAGCAGCAGAGTGCTCTGATGCAGTGGCTGCATGTGCTGACACAGGAGGAACAAAGGTGAAGCTCTGAGTACAAACTGTGCACACAGACTGGAAACCTGATATTCCAGCTCTCCACATGGACCAAAGGGAGGGAGAGTGTGTGCTAGTGTGTGATATTAACAGTAGTGAACATCACGTCCTACAGGACACACTCTGTACAGGCTGGCACACTGCATGCGCACATGTGTGCACATTGCACCGCAATTAATCATCCTCTGCCAAAGTGTGTCAGTGCAGTTTAACCTGCTTTCCCATGCGCTCGCACTGCATCAGGCAACAAATGCAACAAAAACAATATTTCACTACTAAAACACATCAAATCCATTGCATGCACTCACAAAGAGATCTATTGTGCTATTTTTTTGTGTTAAAACAGGCAAGAAAAGATGAATACTGTCATTTTCACTGGCTGATTATTGCTGTCACTTTCTTTGACTGTTGAACAAGAGCTGTGTTTGTGGCCATGTACAGTTCGGTGCAGTGCCACCGTGGGCTGCCCCTGACCCAGCATTGTTATGTGAAACCCTGGGCACCATGCTCCAGCGCTCAGCTATGCCGTCACCCCCTCTAGGCATGTAGCAAGCACAGCCCTTTGAGTAGCCAGCGAGCGGCTGCCCTCCTAAGCTTTGCAAAGCAGCTTAGAGCTCCAGCCTCCTCCATGGTGGTCACACGTGTGCAACATACACTCTCACTGACACACAAACACATGCAGGCAGGCAGGCAGGAAGGCAAACAACTGCCTGTGCATGGCCACAGTGAGACGGGCGGGGCTTGTGCAGATTCTCAGGGACAAAAAAGGGGACGGATTAGGTCATAGTCACTCCCACTCAGCTGTACCGAAGCACGTTTTCTCTCAGGCAACAACACAGGGCTCACACACACCTGCAGAGAAAGCATGCAGGACACTGGGAAACACACATAATGTACTGCTCCCTACCAATATTCATGTTCTCATTTGGAAAGGGAGTAAGGGGGGTGGCTGTAGCAACAAATTACAGCCATGTGTCAGGAGAAGCTGACAGTATGTTCCTAAACTTTTATTTTTTCAGTACTGAATAGAACACACTTTCCTAATGACACATAGATTCCCACTCAGATTCTTCCACTGAGCACAAATCAACTGAGGAATACTTTGGTAAAAACTCAGTTTTGTTCCATTTCCTCCGCTGTTCTCCAAAACACCACGCAGCCTGGATGAACTGCTACACCTAATTAGAATCCATTATGTGCAAGAAAAACAGCCAAACACAAATCTAGTTTCTCTGACAACAGAACAAAAGCATCTTTGTCTGATATTATTTCTCTGTAGAAATAGAGATACTATCAGGGATTGTGTCGACTCCTGCTACAGATTTCTTGTAATTATCATCACTAAGAATTTAAGCATTTTCATAGTGTTATTGTTATCCCCAATAAGAGTCTATTAAATGACTAATGACTGACTGTAAACTCAGCAACCACAGATCAGTATTGATGCTTCTTCTTGCAGAAAGTAAGCTTGATGATTCCTTCCCAGCCTTGGCTTCCCTCCAGTTCTCTCTTTGATTTGTGACTCAGCTAAAGGATAAATATATACACCTTTATCTTTCATTCTTCCTTCTCTTGTTCCTCTTCCTCCTCCTCACTTTCCTTCGCTGAGAGAAGAATGAAGAAGTAGCCGGTGGCAGAGACATTCACAAAGATGCGGCGAGGATCTGAAACATCGCCTCAATCCTGCATTCAAAACACCAGAAACTGCTAAGACACAATGTGCAAAAGGAAATTCCTGTCTTCGCTGCTGACACAGATAATAATATTACAAAGTTCTCGTCATGATGGTTTATATTCTGGTAGCTGCTTCGACATCACAACCACCATCAGTGTAATTATCGTTACTACCACTGCTGCCACAGACAATAGTCTTTACTTGTCGATCTGTTATGTGGTTATATAGAATGACAGGCTCCAACACATTAGTCCCATGTGATGTTTTCCACATGCTTTATTTGATGCCTCTGTGGTGATTAGGTAACATTTTCATTCATCCATGTTCTCTCATCATTCAGTTCAACTGCAACAGGCAACAAATTTGCAAACTGTACACGCGTATTAACATCAGACTGACACCTTCCTCTCAGGTTCTGAAGCTGAAACCACACAATCCTCTCAAGCCTTTACAAAGCAGATGTGACTTCATGTCTTCAGTAACAAAAAGTCCATTTCAATTTGTGCTTGTGCACTTTTCTTCCTATGCTTCTCGCAGATAAAGAACTTCTTGAAAACCTATCAACATCTCTTCAAAGTACAAAATTACTCGCGCACTCGAAGTCACACATTCCACCAAGACTCCTCTTGTTATTTATTAAAGTTTAGCAGCCCCACAGGCCGCAGCCGAGTTAATTTATAACATTACACTTCAGTTAAGAAGTGATATGTCATGAGGAAAATCAGTCTTTTCGGTCAAATCATTCCCCGATGCATCCTCCATATTTTGTACACATTTGGCAGCGCACTTCGGGGACCATCATCTGTTCATCTGTTCTCTATGTGTGCTTCTGTTTTGGATTCCTGTGCCGAACATTTGCTCTTATGTCAAACACGTCATGAGGAACAGATGAACCCATAAAAAAACGCATATTGGGACGGAGATGATGTGTAAAAGGAAGCTATAAAAGCTGCACTGTAGCTCATTAGAAATGCTGATTTCCATTTAAAATGCAGAAATATGCTGTCATTTATGCAGTGCAATGTATGATATTTGCACAGACACTAGCTGTGCATACAGTAGAATGGAGGAAATAGGTTGTTATGGCATGAGATAGGGGAATACAGTGTTTGCACTCTTTTCTGAAATGCAAAAACTATCAAAGTTAATCAGTATTAAATTCAAAACCACCACAGTCCAAAGCAACAGCTAGGGCACATATTACTAAAGGAAATAAGTTAAAGTATGCTACTTCTCTCTTGCCTCTTCAAGGGTGGTCTGATTCTAAAAGCAGATCTAAACTACAGATGGAACATTTTTAACTAATTGGTGCTTCATCTTGGCTTCAAAGCGAGCTGGCCAAGAAACAACTGATAAATAAGTAAGCTATTCCTAGATGTGCCAGAAATGATTTGAGGAACGTTGTGATTAAACTAATAAGCCTCTCGCTACAACGCAGTGTTTAAAAGAAACTCATTGTCAACAATATTTAATAGCTAAATGTGTTGAATTATTGAATATTCTGATTAAAGAAAACATGTTTTCCGCCACATTTATGAGTCTGTTTTTCTCCACAAGGCTCTGAATGAACACCAGATTACCTCAATTACATGTTGGGCAGCATCACTAGTAGCAGCAGCATGAATCACACAAACACACACACACACACATCACTGCTGAGTCACACACACTCTGCCTGCCCTGTGTGTCACAATGCATGCATATTATCCATCCTCAGACGAACTCATGACTGCTGGCCGTGTGAGGTGTGTGATGTGTGTGTCTGTCACTCACACCCAGCCGGTATCATCTCAGGCTGCGTGAGGCTCCGCAGACCTCAGATTGCCTTTTTGCTGTGATGCAGACGGTGTAATTGTGAGTACAGCGGGGTTAAGCGAGGTAGCAGCTTATGATGAGAGCACTTCTTCCCCTCATGCAGGCTGACACAGATTAGTCTAGCATGTAAACTCATTTCACTGTCTGTGATAAAATATGCTTATGTATGCGTCAGTCTCCAAACTTTATTAGGCAGCAGTGACCTTATCTCCCCCAACTATCTGGTCTCTGTTCTCTCTGCTGTATGTCCTGGGTTATTTTGGTGCACTGAAATAACCTAATTTGGCCTTGAATAGCCCCACTGTAATGTTCCCACATAACCCGAATGTGGTTTGAGAAAACACAAAGCTGTGTGTTTCAGTGGTCTTTACCGCCCCCTGCTGGGCTCATGTTGTGCAGGAATAAGGCCAACCTATCTAAGCTACTCACTATAGAGAGGCATGTTCCTGCAGATTCAAGAGAGAATGTGTGCTTTTTGGGTTTTTTTTTTTTTTTTTGCAGCTCTTTATCAGTCACGCGGTGTAATCTGTATTTAAGTCTCCAACCAACCAACCACAAATCCTCCCCCATAAACAGCCGGCTGGTGTAAGCAAGCGTGTTCAAAACGCAGACAGGGCCAGTAAACTTCCCCTAATAACACTGTCCAGTTCACAGTCAAAGGCGGCACATTGCATATTCCCTTTCATCTCCCTGGTGCCTCTGAGACAGAGACAGGAGTGGGTTTAGAAGGGAGGGATGAGGGTTGTAGTCAGAGGAGGGGCAGAGGAGGGGGAGACAGCCAGGCTGAAGCTCTCTTTTTTTTTTGCCCCAGGGGTGTGTGCTGCTGCTGTTGCTCTCTCTTTGTCTGAAGACTGATTAACAGAAAGCAAGACTAAAGAGTGAATATGAATTGTGTGCGCCGGCAAAAGCTTCCATTGTCTCCAACATCTACTGCTTTTTCCACTTTGTGAAATAGGGGGAAACCCGAAACAACAAAAGCTGCAAAGATGTATTCAGATAGAGTAAGAATCAAGTTAACACAGTCTATTACAAGACCTGCATTCGGGATTTTACTCTAATAAAAGTTTGGGTTTGTCTGCATGTAAATGAACTGAAGAATTAAAAGTAAAATGAGTCATTTAGCACAAAAGCTTCTGTTCGAACAATGTTTTATCTGTCACTAACCATGAAAAATTGTATTTTTAATGAGCTTATCGCTTACTGCTAGCTAGTAACTACAATCATTATTTAGTAGAAATATATATAATATATATTTTATTCTGAAATTCAGCAAAGTAAAAGTCTTAATTTTCACAGAATGGACACTCATGAAAAAGTAACACAAATTTTAAACAGCAGCAAATGATAAATTAGTAACAATGAGTCCATTTTTAGCTTGTTTAACTGCCCCCAAGTGGCCAGAAAAATCAATCACTGAAATGCAGCTTTGAGTATTTAACCTATTTGGATCTATTGCAGTAAATACATGTCACCACAAGAGGGTGCAAGTATCAAAATTGCCTGTTATTTAACATGAGGACAAAGGTGCAATCTCTGCATATACACTGTGGTTGGGTGCAGAGATAAACAGCTCTGGTATGTGCTTCTAAAAGCTTCATGCACTCTTTGGTAGTTATTTTTCAACCAACATGCAAACTGTGCTTTCTACTGGCTCCTCCAGAATGCACTGTTCAGTGGAATCCGGATTTCTCAGCATGTGTGGGAGGATTCTGGTCGGAGTCACATCTTCCCCCTGCTCCTGTTTGACCCTTCGAGGTCAGGAGTTCTTGGAATTCCTGGGCGGAGACACACTTCCTCAACACTTGTTCCTTCCCTGCCGTCTAAGATTATAGGAAACCCCGCTGCTTGAAACCTAATTTAGGGATTAAAAACCTGTAAAGAAGCTGTAAAAAATATTTGTTTAATTCCACTGGTGTTTCCAGGATCTTTTAAATGGGGCATCAAAAGTGGGACAGAGACTTAAAAGAGGTGCTACACTGTGACATTTTTCAAACTTCATTTTTTTTTTGTTAAAGTGTGTCAGACTTAGTTGCAATAATTTATCATTAAAATGCTAAACGAACACCTGAAACTGATGAGGCTGTTGCTGTTTTCTATCCAAACTTGCAAGGTTAAGCTACATCTGCCATATAAACCACCAAAGCCACAAAAACCTTAATTTGTAGTTGCTTAAAATGATGAAAATGTACACAAAGCAACACATCCTTATGTTTTCAACAAGTACAATAATACCACAATGCAAACTTTATTTTTAATTATTCCTATATGGCGTTGTGAATGTGTAAATCTCTGTTAATCAGTACTGGCAAAAACTCAACACACTAACTTGCTCCCTAAACAACAGAGCTGCATTTTACTCATAATTCCTTCATTTTCAGTATGTCCTACTTGTTGTCCCCTTTGTGTAAATTAAACTCTCTGCTGCTCCAGTGATCCAAGCGGCCTCAGGATCAATAAAGTTAATCTCATTGTACCTTAATGGATGGTGTGCTGCTGCTCAAAGATCAAGTAATTACATCTGAGGCATAACCTCAAATCAAACATCAATGACTCTCTTGAAGGCTCCGGCCGACAAAACACACAGTAAAGATAATAGCTGCATGACACACAGCAAAAATGGGTGCTGTTGGGTAAATATTGTCTGAATTGAGAACTTAGAATGTGCATTTAATGTATATTACCAGATGCAGACAGGGCAGCTTTGTGCTACTGAGGGCTTTTACAGAATATCCTGTTTGTTGTTTCCTTCTCGGCAATCATTTTACACACTGTTTGATAATGAGGAAGGAAAAAGGACTTTGCTCACTTGTGTGCAAGTCATGTGATGCTGCTTGTGATCGACACAGGGCACGGACACTGACTGACACCTGTAAGGTAAAAAATCTACTCCAAATTTCCTTCACCTATCAGAAACCCTTGCTTTTATGAAACTTAAGTTCTTATCTGTAAACTGAGTGGCTCTTGCACTTGTCTGCGTTGCTGTTTAACTGCACAACATAGTCGAAATCGTTCATTCTCATTCATTAAGGGCTGTGCGTTACTGATTATGTAAGGAGAATGAAGATAAAATGCTCACTAGTGTGTTATGATAGTGGGCAAAATAAATCTTAAAACATGCATAGAATATGACATCCGGAGCCTTAAATGCACCAAAGCAGAGACGATGCCATTGATTATCCTTCACGTATACTAGGTGATACAATTACCTGCAAATTGTGCTGCTGTGATCATGGAGTGGAAGAATAACCTGAGGCGCGTCCAGTCAATGAAGAGCATCCCCTCATCATGTGACAAACCGGCCTGGACAGACGTAGGACTGCGGGACAGAAAGACATCAGTGTCAGACTTAGTGTCCAGGTAGAAGAAACATGAGTTTTCTCCCTCTTTCTAAATCTATGATAACTAAACACACAGTCCAGTATTCTGCATGCAGTACTTCTATGTTATCAAATCATTAATATTGTGTTTGTGCATGGAACAGGTATCAAACCACAGAGAAAGTAACAGTCATTCAAACAACTGTGGCAGATGATGGTAAAGGAAAAACAAAACAAATGGTCAAAGAGGTAACTTATAACTGTACAATATGGTGTTTTTAGCTGGTTGCATCCCCAGTGCAGGTGTATACAAGCAGCTATTTCCTGTGTGTATCTTTTCCAGATAAAACCACGTCTTGTAGAAAAAGATGAGACTAACCTGGAGACTCTGATGAGGAGAAATGAGGAGAGGGAGCGGTCCAGAGTCAGAGCCGGTCTGACCCGCAGCGTATCGATGGGCAGCCTTCAGAACAGCGCTGTGTCCATCGAGGCCCTTAAAGCCCAGTTTGAGTCGAAGGATTCAGCGCAAAACAAAGCCAAGCGCAGTTTTAGGGCTGCAAACTTTACATCACCTTCCGCGGCTGATGTGCCAGTGATGAATGGAGAGGTTAAGGATGCAAGGAGCCCTGCAGAGGAAAAGACGAGACAAACACATGTTGATAGAGTAGATGCAAAAGAAGAGCAAGTGACTCAAAAGGTAAAAACAAACACTATTATTAACTCAAATGTTCAATTTCAGGCCCAGTTAATCAGAAAAAAACAATCAAACTGAATACAATTACTGACTTGTACTAATTTACAGACGTAAGTAAACATCAGAAAATATCACATATACTGTCATCTAGTGTTTTTATGGGAATAAATCATGATTGTGAGATTCTATCATGTTGCCTCCACAAATATAATCAAGATTACATATAGGTGTATGCAAAAGTTTGCGTCACCAGGGAGATTATTTCATTTTGTAGGTTTTTGGAGTGGAAAGAATCAAATAAAACCCCTGCAACAGAATACAAAAATCAATTAATATATATTAATGCACGGTTCCTTTTAGTGACAGCTTGGGCACCAAATCAGCACTGACCTTCCCCACCTTTAGCAGACATCTCAGCTTGTGAATGCTTTTGTGAATTTTCTGCCACTTTCCCTTCAGATCACTTCAAGCTCCGTGATAGTTTCAGATGGTCTTGCATGCAAAGTTTGCCCCCAGTTACGTTCCTGTCAGGCGCCACTCCCAAAGTTTATCTTGCGTTTCTTGACATGTTGGGTCTTCTATTCAGTTTCACTTCCTTTACTGACTGTAAAACATTTACTTGTAGATTTTGTTAACATTTACTGGAATCTTTTCTTCCTTCTATTCGTGTTTTGTCATCGAGTGCTGCTACGTTTTCTATATACATTTCAATAAGGTGGTTCTTCCAAATGACCCACAAGGTCTAAAGAGATAATGAAGTTCAGAAAATTAATGCAACATTTGATGTCTGTTTGCTGAAGGGGCTCTGCTTTCTCTTCATTTCCTCAATTGATAAAATATGTCATTCTTCCAGGTTTGCTCAAACTTTTGCATACAACTGTACTGTTATATAGGAGAACATGGCAGTTACAGGCTATTATGTCTTTCTGCAGGTGGTGAATCGGACTCGGACTGAGAGGAGAAAAACAATAGGGGGTATTGATTTTGAAAAAATTGCAGCCTCTCAAGATGGTGAGTACCAGAAAATACTGTCTTACATCTGAATCGACAACCTTTATCAAAGTCTGTGACGAACTGCCAGCCCGAACACCATATTATCCCGACTAACGCCCAATAAAGCTGTGAAACGAAACATTCAGAGAAACTTGGCAAGCTTTTCTAAGGTCAAAAGAGCACCACTTTATTGTGCAGTTATCAGTGCAACTAGATTATATTTAGATTAAAACTAATGATACAGAGCCCAGTCAGGAACTGTATGTACCAATAATAAAAACATCTTCAAATCCATTAAAAGTATACACTTCCAGGTCAAAGATCAGCTGATAAGACTAAAAATACTGCACTGTAAATGCTGTGAGAGACTATGATTGGCATCATTCCCTCAAGCATGGCTCTAAAAATTCATATAGTATGGTGCAAAGCCAGAGGACAAAAGATACCTGGATAAAAAATAAAGTTTCCAAAAAAGAAAGAAATTTACTTGGGTATAAATGGAGCATGTTTTCCCTGTAATTGGTCCCCATATGAATATTTTCCATTTCATCCACTGCAATATTTTACAAGAAAATAGGTTTAGCTCTTCACTTCAGCCAAATTCAGTGCCAGAGTCTTTAATGCAAGAGCCCAAACTAGATACCACCACCCTGGTGAACATTCCCTGGAAAGCTGCCTTCGAGTCCGATGACTCAGGTCAGAGCTGTGGATGTTATGAATGAAAGGGAAGAGGCGATACATCAGCACAGTGACGGTGCAAAGAGCTGTGATTGACTCAACCTGGTGTGGGAATAGGAGGACACTCCAAAGCGCGACGGAAATAGCCGGTGTGCTGCAAGTCCTGAATAAGTGTGGGAGGGTGAAAGGGTCAGCTGTCTCTAGGGCAGGAATGACACAGAAAGCAGGAGCGACCGAGAGCAGCAGAAGCTTCATTACTGGACACGAATCTACAGCAAATTACTGAAATACACAAAGACTGTACAGATTTGAAGAAACTCAGAAGAAAGGGAGGAAGGAACTGGGAATTATTCACCTTCTGTGAGTAGATTCATATTTTGACCAGCAGAGGTTGCACATGCTCTTGAAAACTTACCTTTAAACCCATAAAACTTCATTTACACAGTATACTGTTGAATCTAATGCATACAGTTGGTAGTTTTCACAGCTTTTGCAGAGAAACAATGCTTTAAAATACTATAAATTAACTAAAATGTTGCAGCAACTAAGGAGTTTTTGCAGTTTTAGCTAAATCACAGTGCTTTTAACGTTCCCCAGATGCTGGTGTACGACAGCTTTATTGTTGCATCTGTACCCTTATACACAAATTTGTATCTGTGTTTACTTTTTGTGTTTCCATGCTTAGTCAACTGTCTCCTTTAACTCCCAGTATGTGTGCCAGTGGAGTCAGGTATCCGTTCTGCTCTGCCACAAGTGGTACATTTATAACTCGACCACATGACAGCTGTTAAATATCAGCTTAGAAAAGTGCTATTACCAGTGACCCCAAATTGGTACCTATTAACAAACTGTTTGGTGACGTGGACATTGAACATAGAAGTGTGTGATTAAATGAATCATTGTTTAACTTGTCTGTCTCCCTGCGCTCACGTGACATTGATGACAGTCTTTATTTAGACGTGGATCCCAGACAGCTCTGATTAGGCCCTTTCTAAGGACTACAGAGTACAATTTGTGTCATAACAAAATCCAACACATTCAAACCGCTGTGTCTGATGTTTCTCCAGAGGAAAAGAGGAGGTCAGTCGCAGACTTCAGAGACAGCTCTTTCATCCAAACCAAGGAGAAACTGTCTGTCTCGGTCAAAGCGATGTCTGCTCTCTATCTGTCAAAAGTGGCACCTAAGGAATCAACACACAGTTCGGTAAACATCTGTCTACTCATTATGTGTAAAGACTATGTTGAGAGCCTCAGTGCTGTGCAGAAATCACAGTTTACGTCATATTTAAATTATTGTACTTCAGATAACATTTCCTTACTATCATGAAAATGATGTCAGAGATGTCTATACAAGGTAAACAAAAATAAATGTTAAGTCCAGAAAAAGTGAAGAAATTTATATTACATTTGTAACCTGAATTTTAATGATTCAGGATTTATTCAGAATGACATAAACAAATTATAAAAATATCAATCTACCCATGTACCTATATGTAGTAGCATCCCTCACTGTCTGGATCTGCAGCTACACACTGCAATTTATCATTTATGACTCTTACATTACATCATAAAGTAAGTACCAATAAAGCAAATCACGGCAGCGAGACAACATTGCTTATGTAATGTTTACCAAACCTGAATTGATTTTTATTTCCATCCAGGAACAAGACCAGTCACGTAAATCTGGGAAAGGAGTAAAACTAGTCAAGGTAAAAACGAACGTCACCAGATATTTTGCATGATGATGGTATGGTTGGTGTGACTGCTCTGTGCACATTAGATTTGCATTGTCACAATGACATAAACATTTTCCACAGTAACATGTTCTACATAACTCAAAAATCAAAAACCTGATTGTTTTTCCTGAGAACCATACAGTTGCCTTTAGAAGAACATAATACATATTGAATGTCATTTCATTCACTCTGTTCATTTTGTGGTTTAAATTGTGGTTGTGGTTGCTTTGGAGTTGTGCTAATCCACTCACACCTGGCATGTGAAAAACAGTCCAACCGGCATGATTTGGACGGTAGTATGCACCTCTCATCCCTGTAAGTAAGTCTGGAGCATGGTTTTCCCTGGATGGCTAATTCCTGTTGAAATGGGAATAACTGTAAGAGCATTATTTTGTTCTTCTAAGATGTCTGAAGCCTCAACATCCCAGCAAAGGAAGGACGAGATTCCTCCACCTCCTTCTGCCGGATGTCAATCAGGACGGGAAGATTTCTCTGGAGCACATCCTCAACAACACATGGCATCGCAAATTTCCAAAGAAAAGTTCTACCAACAGCGGAAGAAATGTGAGCTAAGAAGGCTCCTGAAGCACACACACCCAGAGCTGAAGATGCTGGATGATGTTGTGGATGAGGAGCTCGCTGAGGTTTTGAGCTCAGAAGGGTCGACAGCTGGTGAAATTGGATACGAGGGAGAGGTCTTTTCAAGATGCCTGATATTTGAGAACTGCGGCCAGAGGAACCAAGTCTCTCCTTACACCTCCAAGACACACATGGCAGAAGGAACAGTGGAAAGATGTGATTTCAGTAAAACACCAGCTGTTTCTGAGGAGCCTCATGCTGAAAGTGTTAAAGAGATCACAGAGGATGACAAATCAGTTGGATTTAGTCCAGATCCTACCAGAGAGTGTGAGGAGGAGATGATAAGAATAGATGTTCAGGCGACCAGAAGGATATTTGAGAATCAGTCTGTGAACACATCCAGGCCAAATCCAGATAATAAGTTCCAGGGGAAAGTTTCTATTTCTGAGGATGAGACAAAGGCAGTCCAAAAACAAAAAAAGCAGTTTGAAATATGTAGCAAAGACAATTTACACAGCAAATGTAAAAGCATGAACACAGATGTGGGAGTGTCATGTTCTCATGATGTTGGTAAATGCACGGACATTTCTGGAGAAGAGGTTTCTTCTGGTGAAGCATTCTTTGAGGAGGACTCCACAAGCCTTCCTGATTCAGAGAGATTCACTGAAACAATAAAAACAAGTGCAGCTCTTTTGCAAAACAACCCTTTTATCTCAACAAACATAGAAAGAGAACACTCCTATGTGAATACGGGAAAAACTCAAATTCAACCAAGAGACAGCAGGGCAGCTGAGGAATACCTCACAGCTAATGTAAAGAATAGGACCCATCTGTTTGAATCGATGCCTTTTGACAAAATCAGGCATCAGAACAAGGATGAAATTGAGACAATGGTGGAAAATATCAAGGAAACACTGAATTTCCTCTACAGTGTTGAAGCCATACAGTCAACTGGCTCAGTCATTGAGGTGAATGAGACAATGATTGCTAAAAAGGCTAAATTCACGCTGTCAGAGAGCGGGCCTGAGATCAAATACGATGAGGTGGCAGAAGGTGGCGCTCAAAACTTCATAGTCCAATTGCTTCCACGGATAAATCTAAAGCCTCAGATCACTTACCTAAAAGAGGATAGTAAAGGGTGTATGGAGGCCACGGTGGTGAATGTACCTGTTCACCAACATCAGTTCAATACCAGCAAAGACATAGAGTTTAAAACTGCCAATGTAGTTCAGCTCATTGAAGATATTCTCAGTCAAGACAATTCTCTGAGGAAAGGAGTGATCATTCAAGAGGAGGTGCACAGTTGCGCTAATGTCATTGTTTATTCCCTTTACAATTACTTTGATGAGGAAGATGTCAAGAGATATAGCCCTCCACAAGGTACAGTATCTGATAAACCAGAGCCAGTAAGAGGTGACACAAATAAAGAAACAAGAAAAGATGTTTCGGAAGCAGCCATAAGCGGCCATCCGGACACCTCTCAAGACCAAGGTTCAATTAGGCCGGAAATCAAAGTGAAGGGGAATGTAAAACTGTTCAAGAGTTGTATTGACAAGGGAGACCTGGAGTATTTAAAAACTCTTCAGGCTGAGGCAACAGTTCAAGAACAGGACACGGAGCTTCAATATGAACAGAGAGCTGATCAGACAGAGGAAAGTACCTCAGAATGGGTCCCAGTGGATGTAAAGAGACTAAAAAGCATGTTCTCTGGAGACCAAAGTCAAATCGAACCAAAGAAAAATATCTCTGACAATCGAGTTCCATCTGCCACCATTGGTCACGCATTTACAGATCAAAATGTCTCACATGGAAAGAATCAGTTCTCTCCAGAATGTAGTTCAGGGATAAACTCCAATGTGCAGGTAAACAATACGTTCAGGGAATGTAGTGGTGAAGCACAAGAAGATGTATGTTACCTTGAAGTTTTACCTCAGACGTCTAAACTGCATTTTGACCAGCAAGATGACGATAGCGTTCACCAAGCAGAGTTAGTTGAGGTGATAGATGACAGTGACGAGATCTTTAACCTTCAAACTGCAATCCAGAGCCTCCAACAGGCCACAATTGAGGCCAAATCACTGTGCCACTCCTCAGAGGAAAAACAAAAAATCCTTACTGAAGAATCTCCTGGCCCCAAACACTCAAGAACAGAAGCAAAGTTACCTCAAGAAAATGAGGATCAATCAGCCTCCAACTTCATCCCAGTACATAAATCAGACTTCCAACAGAAAAACATAGAGGCATGCCATGAAGAAACCAATTCTGCCGATGTGCAAATGACTGAGACATGCGGCAAAGAATGTCAAAAAGGCACAGTGGCAGTGCAGAAACAAACTACTACAGTATCTGAAAGTAGTTCCGCAATTACAAAGCAAGAGGACGAGGAAGTCGTTTTTGAGGGTAAAATTCAAGCAGCTTTGGAATCCTTGGAGAGATCCAACATCAACGTCTCGAGAGGAGATTTTAAAGCTGCTATGATCTACAGAAACTCCTCCAGACCTCACCAAGAGAGAATGCAAAATGTGGATGTGGTATCTGTTCTAAAATCCAGTACTGGGGAGTCTGGTCCTGTGACTGAAGCTCAAGTAACCAATCAAGTACAATTGAGGAAAGAGGTGACTGCAGGTAATGCAGAGCCTCCAAACCAGACAGGAACTCCCAATAAACCAGCTATGAGTGTTGTGTCAGAGAAAAGCAAAAGGCCTATTCGTCCAAAACCAGCCATTCCACCCAAACCAGAACATTTGAAGGTAAAAGAAAGAGATAATCAATCAGCTAACATAAAAACTCCAGAGGCAATCCTAACTAAAACAGTAAGACTTACAGAAACAGCTCCTCAAGTTTCTCAACTTTTGCCAAAAACATCACTTTCATGCAAGGATGAACATATACAAGATCTGTTTAAAATTAACAGCAGCACAGTTTTAATACCTGATTCAGGAGATTGTCAAAGAAATGAGCCATCGGGTGAAGATGTTTGGATGTCTCAGGAAGCTGAAGCGAAGCATCAAGTCCAAGGTTCAACTGTTACCTCAGAACATGATGACACAGATAGAAATTTGATTAATGGACAACAGGATACGAAAGCCACAGGAGAGGAGAAAAGCCACCAGGATGTGCCAGCCAAAGACAACTTAAATGAAACAGATGAAAAGCATTTAGATTTCCATGAAGCATGTCAAAAATTTGGAGGTAAAAAGGCAATGAAGATCGCACCTGTAAAACCAAAAAGAGTCAAAATTGCCCAGCCTGATAACAAACAGCCAGGTGGGGAAAATGTTTCTGCACACGGGGATCCAAAACCAGTACAAATTGTAACTGATCCTTCAGTGAACATCTGTGGACAAACAGCTGTGAGTAAAGACAAGCAGGAGAAAGAAATGAAGCCAGACAGCAAAGTCGAGATGAGGGAGAAAAAGGGACGAACGGAAACAGAAGATGAGCGCCGACAGCGACTGTCGGTTCACATGGACGAGATCATGAGGGGGAACATGACGGCGGCAATGGAGATTTTTGACAACTTGCGAAAGCAGGAGGAACTGGAGAGCATTCTGAGTCGAGTTGAAGAAATTGAACAGGACACGAGTGATGTTGATGTGAGGTCTCTGAGGAGAGTATTCGAGGACGTTCCTGACTGGGTTGTCAGCTCTGACGAAGAGAAACAAAGGAAGGTTAAGGTAGAAGACAAATCGCTGCCATTATTGAGAGAAAGCACTGAAAGCAAGTCCTCTATGGCACATGTGTTTGGAGACCTTGAGCGAGCTAGTGAGGAAATCATGAATTTGAAAGAACAGACTTTAGCCAGACTTGTGGACATAGAGCAAGCCATAAAGAAGGCACTTTTTTCCGTCTCTACACTGAAATCTGATTCAGATATTGCTGGTTTGTCTTGTCTATTCAGAGAGTCCCTAGGGACTGTGAAAGACTCTCCATCCTCTGGCAATATTAGCAAAATTAGCATTGGATCAAGCAGAACGAAGGCACAGGAAAGCGCTAAAACACAAGGAAGCACAGGTAAGCCAGCTAGACAAAGCATTGAAGTAGCCTCTGCAAAACAGCGATCAAGCCCCCTATCTTCACCTGCGTTTATCTCCATCCAGTCAGCAGCTAGAAAGATGGATAAAAGAGGTGCAGCACTGGAAACCTCAATCTGCCCGGCATGTAAGGAGAGTCCAAAGCTGGAGGAGAAATTTCGGACAACAAAGACACTGACGTGCAACAGCCCTGCTCAAAACAGAAGAAGAAACCCCAGAAAAGGAGGTCAAAAACAGTCCACTTCCAGCCCACTTAACCCTCATCGAGAGCTCAGTGTGCTCGAGGTGCACACCGACCGTGAAGGTAACAGCATCATAGGGACGAAAACAGTCACTGAGAACTACGAGAGGACCGATAACTTTGGGAACCGGTTTTACTCGACCAAAACCTCCACCGTCGTCACCACTCAGCCAGACACCACAACTACAACATCCACAAGTCAGGCAGTGATCAGTCCAACGACATACCAGGTCACCACGTATCCGGAAGTTCAGCTGCCAATCAATCAGATTAACCCCTTCATGCCTAAATAGCCAAATACTGGCAGTGTTTTTCATGTTTTTTTCTGGGAATGTTGTGATGTACATAACTTTATTTGCTAAGAAACTATTTAGTGCAGGTTTGTTTATTTATGAAGTCATCACTGGTGTAAGATTTTCTTTTTCCTATGTGTTTGGTTATTGATTTTTAGCTTGAATTCTTTAAAACTGTGTTTGATTTGTATTTTAAAAGTAAAATCACATGTTGAGTTTTGATTTTGTATTCGATATGAATGCTTATGTCAAGAAATTATTTTTTGTTCCCGCTAAGCTCAGTCTCATGTTTTTTTTCTCATCAGTTTGCACCTGCTAGTGGAGAGAGGTGCTCAGCCTGTCAGAAGCCAGTTTATCAGATGGAAAAAATAGCTGCGGACAAATACATTTTTCACAAAACTTGCTTCTGCTGTAAACACTGCAAGAAAAAATTAAGGTGGGGTATAAGAATATTAAAAAAAAAATCACCTGTGATCATCAGTCAGTGATTCTTAATGTGTGATCAAGTTCTGTCTTTGCCAAGATGAGTTGGTTACATCTATTTTTTTACTTCGTATTGGCCTGAATATAAGATCAAACTGATTATAGGACCCTTGTTGTAAAAGGTGTTAGAAAAATGACAGAAAAATGAAAGACGGCAAGCAAATACCTAACAGAATATCAAAATCAAAAAGTAAATGAACAACAGAACAGACATTTAACATTTTAGTTTTACCTCAAATTGAACAGAATAATATATAAGTGATTTGCAGACAGATCAAGGAGAATTATGGGTCTTTAAATGCTTCAGGACTTATTCTGCTCTTTCTCTTGAGAAAGGTATCATTATTGTGCAACAATAGTTCATATTAAGCTTAAATCTAACCTGTTAATCTTGTAAGTAGGCTTGAGTGCCCTGGCCTCTCTGTGTTTCAGTCACATATTTGATCATTCCTGTGAGAGAGCTCTTGGGAAATGTCCTTTTGATGTGCAGGAATATTTCTTCTGACTTGGTGTTTTTCACCTGCCATCTTCCAGCGTGATATGTCTTCATAACTGCTTTAACAGATGATTCTGTGTCGAGCTGGCAAAAACTAAAATCAGTATTTTTTAATAATTTTTTTGACTGTTTAATCAACAAAAATATAATTATTTTCCAGATATTTGTATTAACTAGAAGAAAAATTCTGTATATTAATAAAAAATAGTATTTTGCAAATTTTCCATGTTTTATAAATTACAGATAATTTATAGTAAAATCACAGAAAAAAGTGTTCATGTTGACTGAAAAAAAAAACAAAAAAAGTGGCTAGCCTGAAAAGTCTGTATTGTTACAAATATGAATTCTCTCACAATGTGTCTCTCACAGTTTTACTGTAATCAGATCAGCAGGGGAAAAAAATCATTCTTGATAGTTTTTTGAACATTTCCGTACTCTGTACTGTTTTTTAACATATTTTCTGGAAACCTTGGTGCCCAATTTTTGTGTTGGGCAGTGTGTTATTAGCTCAATCTGTGGGTTTCCTACTATGACAATTTAAAAAAAATGGAAACATGCTTCATAGAAAATCTGTGGGAACCAATCATCAGTAATCATCACCAGCTAATCACAAAAACATCCTCACTACTTTCAACCAAGCACCGTTCTAAACCTGTCTTGTAACTTCTGCTCATTTGTAGCATGTACAGTTTCACACCTTTAAATGGTGAATTCTACTGCATATTTCACTACCAACAACTGTTCAGACGAAAGGGCAACTATGATGAGGGCTTTGGGCGCGTTCAACACAAGGACCGATGGCTTTTGAAGAGCAAAGCGGATGAGATGCCTGATGAATCGGACGCATAAACATACAGTGTAAATGTGAGTAACAGCAAAAAGCACAAAATTGATCTCTATTATACATATTTATGGTCATATTCACAATTATTCATGTGAGCGGCTTCCCTCCTTCAAGCTGTGTTCTATTTCTATCCTCGGCAGATGAGATGGTGACTGTGACAACACAGAAGATCCTCTTAAAGTTGTGTTTGAGGAACCACACAAGGATAAACGCTGTACAGCCTTTACAGTGTGTTTATGTACTGATTAATAATGAACAATGACCCAGAACTTAATTGCAACTACGGCTTAATCGATTTAAAAACTGAGCATTGTATGCAAAGGCGGACGCGTATAATAATCTCCTTGACATTCAGCCATTGTATTGAATTATATTTTACTTTTTTTAGTTTACATTTACTACAACTGATTACTGGAAACATTTTTGGATGTTGTTCTCTTTTGTACACAATGTAAAACTCAGAGATTGAATATTTTACTTGAACTGAGATAGCAAAGATCAGAAATCAGCTTGATTATGTCACAATAATGTACAAGAAATTGTTGCTTTTTTTTGTTTTTTTTACAAAAATGGTAAATTCAAAGGTAAAATGCATTAAGATTGCTATACACACACACACACACACACACATATATATGTAAAGAAGTCCATTGTCTTTGCATTCCCACATGTTCAGCAATGTCTCTTTAATGAATGCTCACAAGTTTAGAATATATTTCTGCCTGCCATTATGAGAGTGTAGTTTTTCTAATCAATACTGTGTACCTGACATAAATGTTTGGTAGATTTCTGAGGAATTCACAAAAAATGTTGTCTAATTTCATCGATTGTGTATGAAAAAATAAATTCAGGATCACTAGTGTACAAAGAGCAACAAATAAAACAAAATAAAACCTAAGTGTCTAGTTTCTGATGTGTCTGGCTCAATCTGCAGCATTTCCTCATTTCAAGGGCAGCGTACCCTACTATCAGTGCAATAATTCTATCTGACCTTGCTATTTAATCTTTAAACCAATACAATCCAAGGGTGTACAGTGACAGTTCATTTTCACCTTTTATTCTAGTGTAGGACAATAGCAATCACCGCTAATCTGCACCAGACAGTCACACTGTGTACCTTGTCTATAAAGCACTTTGAACTGCATGATTCATACACAAGCTGCGTCATAATGCTGAATGACAAGAATATACATAAAAAAAAAAACTAAATCACATGTTCAACAGAATACAGACAAGTCAGCAATAAACCTGAAGCCAAGCGTGCCGTCTTGGACCTTTTGTACTGTTTATCTGTAGAAAAGTGGTTGAACTGAGGATGAGTAAATTCTGATGGAACCAGTCATAAGTGTTTTTATGTGCTGCATGTTAGTAACACTTTCAGGTGCACTAAAAACTAATCTTTGGCAATATACCTGCAAAATATAATAAAATCTTTCAAAAATTAATCATCCACTAAGTTTATACTACAGTGAATTTTTGTTTAATACTTTCATGCTTGTTGATCAATAAAGAAAAACAGAAACAACAAATGTCAGATTATGATTTGAGTGCAAATTACAGTTTGTGCTCTTCAATGACTTGTTCAGCATGATCTCTGTCCTCCATTGGTCCATTCGCTGGTTTTCTAATTTAAAAACAGAACAAGGAACACAGTCAAAACAAATGTTTGGCTATTAAACTCCTGTCACATGCATATACACTCACCTTTCACTTTATTAGATACACCTCTTCAATTGCTTTTTAACACAAATAGCTAATCGGCCAATCACATGGCTCCGACTCAATGCATTTAGGCATGGAGACGTGGTCAAGACGACTTGCTGAAGTTCAAACCGAGCATCAGGATGGGGAAGAAAGGGGATTTAAGTGACTTTGAACGTGGCATGGTTATTGGTACCAGACGGGTTGGTCTAAATATTTTACAAACTGCTGATCTACTGGGACTTTCACGTACAACCGTCTCTAGGGTTTACAGAGAATGGTCTGAAAAAGAGAAAACATCCAGTGAGCAACAGCTGTGTGGATGAAAATGTCTCTTATTGATGTGAGAGGTCAGAGGAGAATGGGCAGACTGGTTGGAGATGATAGAAAGACAACAGCAACTCAAATAACCACTCATTGCAACCAAGGAATGCAGAATACCACCACTGAATGGACAACATGTCCAACTTTGAAGATTTGCTACAGCAGCAGAAGATCACACCAGGTGCCACTCCTGTCAGCTAAGAACAGGAAACTGAGGCTACAATTCGCACAGACTCACCAAAATTTGACAACAGAAGATTCAGATGATAGGGTCAGAATTTGGTGTAAACAACATGAAAGGATCCATCCTGCCTTGTATCAAAGGGTTCCAACCTTTCACTAGCAAGGTGTATCTAATAAAATGTCCAGTGAGTGTACGTTTCAATTGCAGTAGATAAACTCGGCTCACTTGAACTCAGTGTGGTCCTGAAGTTGAACATTGAGGGTTTCAGGCAGCAGCAAACCAAAACTACCAGCAGCAATGGGGATGATGCCATATATCAGCATGGGAATGGTGTAATGATAAACCTCCAGCAGCCTGATCAGTGGAGCGAGGATGCCGGCAACACGAGCACACATGGAGTTCAGACCTACACCATTCTGCCTGAAAGGACACACAATCAAGAATCACATGATGACTGAGATGGTTCGGGTAACACCAAAATCAGCGTATTTGACATTACCTTAAAACAGTCGGGTATAATTCTGCTGCATAAATGTAGGCTGTGCTGAAAGAAGCAGCAGCAGAAAATTTCCCCAGTACAGCAATGGCTGTTACCACCACAGGAAGATCTGATTGGGAAAAAAGATTTAGCACAAACATAAAGATGGACATCCTAGTTATAAAATTGAAAAATTCACCTCTTTGTAACATTTTTCAAACAACAAAAACATGTTCAACGTTTGCAAGATACCTTTTGGGACAGCGAGGACCACAAGGCAAGCAGTACCCCCAAAGATCAGGAAACACGCTTCACATAGTCTCCTTCCAAAGTGTTGAATTAGAAACAATCCACAAACATTTGCAGGAATTTCAACAAGAGCAAAAATAAACTGTGTGAGGTAGATATTCAAGCCAAAACTGCCAACATTCAGAGCCAGTCCATAGTACAGAAGACTTACTGCAAACCTAAAATCAGAGATCAAGAGAGGCTTTTAGTTTCACTTCTCAAAAAAAGCATCATCAGATATTAAGGACAATGGCATCTCACCAGATGAAGCCCATTATTAGAGTATATTTTCTCAGATACGGTATTTTGAAGATGTCAAACATGTTTCTTCTTTCAGATGTACGCTCCATATTTATCTGAATGAGTAAAAGGCAACTTTTAGAAAACATCCAGTGCATTTAGAGGTTTAATGTATTTTGTCTCAGTCAAAGTGTGTTTGATGCTGATCACCTGGTCCAGCAGGTCTTCTGGTAGTTTCGTCCCATTGATCCTGGCTGCTCGCTGGAGCTCCTTTCGGGCTTCTTCCTTCCTGCCATGTGCCAAGAGCCACCGAGCTGATTCTGGTAGAAACCTGTAGAAACACAGTTTCAAAATAAAGAATGATTCAGTAGTTCCAATAACACTTTATTTGGCTTTATATTTTATTGGCATTTATCATTTGAATAACATCTGTAAAGGTTATGGCATTTGAGAGTTCTTACCAGTAAAGAGCAACAAGAAGAATGACAAGAGGGCTGAAGACTGCCAGTTGCAGGATTCTCCAATTGCGCAACAAATAGGCAGTGCCAGACAACAAAATCTGTCCAACACTCGTCCAAATTATCAAGACAATTGTGCAAAGAGCAGACTTTGAAGGATCGCTCCATTCCACAGCTGTAAGACAGATGAGAATTCATGGTAACTGAGCATTAAAAAAAATTAAGTTTTAACGAGACAAAAGCAATGATAATAATCATAAATGATGGAGACAGTGGAGTTACCCAGCACTGAAGTAATCATGACAATGACAATGCTTGAGCTCCCACAGACAAACTTAAAAACCATATACACATAGATGTTTGGAGAAAAAGCAGTGGCCACACTGAACACCAACAGGAGGAAAATTGCAAGGAGGATGGCAATTCGTCGGCCAAACCTGCAAAGACATCAGAATTACAAATAGAGATGAATGATGTTGCCAGTGCTTTCCATTTCATTCATGGTTACTGGTATATGCAAATTACAAAAGAATATCTTGTAATGCCTACACTAACAAGGATGACTCACTGGCAGATGCAGACATAAGATAAAATGCTTGTCGGTATCAGCCTGTTAAGATTTTTCATTAAATCAGAGTCAAAGCAAAGTTTCAATAACCAACAAAGGTTTGTATTACAAGACCTACTGTTGGGACACTACTTATTATGAGGGTAACGTTAATCCGAATTGTTTATTGTGATGGCAAAATCACTGACCCTTGTGACAGAAGGGATGTATTACCTGTCAGAAATAGCCCCAAACACCAAAGCTCCAATCAGAACACCTGCCATATAGATGGACTGTGATGCCTCAATCAAACCATTCTTGTCACAAACCACATCAAACTGAAAACGGCAACAATGGCAACACAAAAAGGGAAATGATTAGATCAACCCAACACACAGGACATAAAGTGAAACTGATTTTAAGCAGTGGTCTCAATCTACAGGCCTGCAGTGAGCATGTAAATGAACAAATGATCTTTTTCTTTGTTTACCTCTGTCACAAGGGTGGAAACACCTGGCCCAGCCTCATAGTCCCATCCATCCATGCATTTTGTTGTGGTGTTAATCCCATATTTTTCAATGTCTTCCAAATCCCAATCCACAGGTGTGAACATTTCACAGCTTTCAAAGCTTCCATCCTCGTTCACTGGGATGGTGAGATTCTTTTGTCTCTCTTCTGTCAGGTTGGGTCCACGCTCCAAGATCCAGTCAGTGTTGCAGTGATGTGGGAAGCTCTGGCCGGTAAACACTTGACTAATTACATCAAAAGCTGAATAAATGTTGGGGATGCATAACACAATAATTAAGTATTTCTGAAACAAACCAAACTCCCCAATCTCCTTCAGGATCTGTCCGAAGTTGCTCATAGTGATGTGTAGCTCAGCTTGCAGCAACTCCTAATCAAAGTGCGGCATGAGCAGAGACATTAACAATAGATCACTACAAATTATCTGGTCGATTAATGTTTAACCAAGCGCAGATACATGGTTTACTATATGTACTTTCAACTTATGCATTAAGGATGACAGTTGTAACTGATCTTGCAGTGATAATACAATGTGAGATAATCGACAATAAAATGTATAATTACAAAGATAATGGCATTCTGATTTTAAAAGAAATCCTACTGCAGAAACACTGTGTGCTCACATTGGACACTTCAAATCATTTTAAAGATAAGGCGTAATCTAAACATTCACAATCATGTTCAATACACTGCTTGCACATAAACTAAAAAATGGTTTAAAGCAAATGACACTCTCCATTTTGAAGTAGCATTCTTGGCAGCATTGGTTTGCCACAAGTGTTTCTTTGCAACACTGACAATAAAGGAAAGACAGATTATAATGTAAAAGATTTGTTCATCTCAAACTCATGTCTCGATGTGAACTAACATGAATGACAACAGTAGTATTCAACCCTTCTCTAACCGTTTGCTGTCAGCATTGCTTGAAATAGCAGCAACTCACTGATCAGGGTAAGTCTGAAGTTCTGAAGTAAAAGAGTGATCAAACTTTTGCATATACCACAAGTACCATCTTTTGTTTTGTTTTTTAAAAATCTATCTTTTCCAGGTAACTAAATACAAAGTAGCATCATGTTAACATCTGAGGAAATGCAAACTTTTAAAATGCTGCAAAGACTTTGCATCTTTTCACATTCACTTGCACTGAGCAGCTTATGTTGTAATGCCACAAAAGTAACTGAGTTAATTACAAACACATAAAACAATCAGCAGTAATAATGAACAGAGCAACTATAGTATAATATGGGATGCAAAGCAACATTTGTTTTTTAGCTACATGACCACAGACTTCCACAAGAAGAATATTTAATGGAGCAACAGTAACACTCAAGATAAAGCTGCAAAATGCTGCATTATATTTACCAATTAGCTGCTTCTGTTATCTGTGTGACAGAAGTTGAACAAAGGAACATTATGTAGTTAGTTAGACTGAGCTATGACAGGTCAGAATGCCTGCTTATTCCCATTTTCTATAATACTCTGCAGCTGACCAACAGCAAGTTGATTTACAGAAAATAGCACTTACATTATTAGTGAGAGGAGAGGTATCATGATTATACAGTACATATACAGCCATGCACAAAAGTTTTTCATACACTTGTAAAGACCACGTACATCATGGCAGTCTTGAGTTTCCAATTCTTCATTTTCTGTGATGGAATCATTGAAACACATGCATCTTCGTCACAGAAAAACAGTCATGCATTTTGGTTATTTCATAGATTTACTACAGGCCTTCTGGAAATATGACAAAATCTGCTGTATCAAAATTATACATACATAGTTGTGTTAATCAGGTTTTCTTTGTGGCATGGCCTCTTACCTTCTTTTGAGTGATTACATTTGACTGCTGCTCTGAGAATATTTAAAAAGGGCCCAGTTGATACATTGATTAGACTGAGAGTTAAAAAGAATTCTGGAGGAAAGTTGTGTCACCAGATGAAACAACATCTGAGCTAGTTGGCTGCAATGACCAGCAATATGTTTGGATGAGAAAAGATGAGGCCCTGAAGCCCAAGAATACCAAACCTACTGTCATGCATGCTGGTGGCAGTATCATGCTGTGGCGCTGTTTTGCTGCCAGGGGAATTGGTGCTTTACACAAACTAAATGGAAAAATGAAAATTCAGGAAAATTTAAAATGATCAATCAGAAGGTTGAATTTTGGACATAGTTGGGTGTTTAAACATGACAGTGACCTCAAACACACATAAAAAGTGGCAAAGAAATTGCTATAATTAAGGTTCTACACTGGCCTCCCCGAAGTATTGACTTAAACCCCATCAAGAACCTATGGACTTTGCTGAAGACACAAGTCTGTGTCAGAAAGCCAGCAAATTATGTTCAACTGTACAAATTCTGTCAAGAGGAGTGTTCAAAGAAACAACCAGAAACTTGTGGACAGTTACTAAAAGCGCGTAATTGAGGATAAAATGGCAGAGGGAAAGTTTAATCAAATATTAGAACTGCTGTATGTACATTTTTGCCCCAACCATTTTTGTCACATTTCCAGGTGACCTGTAATAAGTCTATTAAAGAACCAAAATGCATGATTGTTTTGTTTTTTTGTGATAAAGACGCGAGTTTCAACGATTTCATCAGAGAAAATTAAGACTTATCGTAGTGATGAAATGACTGCCATAGTATAAATGTTCTTTCCAAGAGTGCGTAGACTTTTGTTCATGATTACAGAACTTTTAGTATGTATATATAGATTCAGACAAATACCAAATATCAAAAAAGATGTAACAACTGTAGAAATAAAACAGACTTTTGACAGATTCATAAAAACAAGCAGAAATCACATGTTCAAGCGAATGTACCTTTATATCCAGACAAGTCAGCAATAAACACCAAGTCAGACATGCCCTCTTGGACCTGGTTTCCTGCACTGTCAGGAAACTGTTCTGAACAAGCACCTATAAAACTTCCCTGCTCTGTCTTGAGTTTTGAGTGTGCATTTGTGAGGGTTGGGAAAGTAACACGTGAACTTATTTCAGACACAACCAGATATGGGGATGAATGTTTTTTGTCAAAAAAAAAAAAAAAAAAAGCTGCTAGAGTTATTGGATGCACTAAAAAGCTAATCTTTTGCAAATTACAAGTGAAACTAAATCATATCTTTGAAAAATGATAAGGAAAGAGAAAAATTTAAATTGTCTGATTATGGTTTCAATTACAGTTCAAACTACAATCATTGCTTTCTAATTAGGTTTTCCATACAGTTACTGTCCCCCATTGGTCCATTCTCTGGTTTTCTAAATGAAAAAACAGAAAAAGGAACACAGTTAATACCATTACTGTATTCTTTAGGGAGAAATACATTGCATGCATATATTTATAGATGTTTTGGATTGCAGTAGGAATATTCAGCTAACTTGAGCTCAGTGTGGTCCTGAAGTTGAACATTGAGGGTTTCAGGCAGCAGCAAACAGAAACTACCAGCAGCAATGGGGATGATGCCATATATCAGCATGGGAATGGTGTAATGATAAACCTCCAGCAGCCTGATCAGTGGAGCGAGGATGCCGGCAACACGAGCACACATGGAGTTCAGACCTACACCATTCTGCTTGAAAGGACACACAATAAAGAATCACATGATGACTGAGAAGGTTCTGCATATGCATTACAGCATATTTGACATTACCTTAAAACAGTCGGGTATAATTCTGCTGCATAAACGTAGGCTGTGCTAAAAGAAGCAGTGGCAGCAAATTTCCCCAGGACAGCGATGGCTGTTACCACCACAGGAAGATCTGATTGGGGAAAAGATTTAACACAAACATAAAGATGGACATATCAGTGAGAAAATGTATGTGTTGGTGACATTTTTTAAACAACAAAAACATGTTCAACGTTTGCAAGATACCTTTTGGGACAGCGAGGACCACAAGGCAAGCAGTACCCCCAAAGATCAGGAAACACGCTTCACATAGTCTCCTTCCAAAGTGTTGAATTAGAAACAATCCACAAACATTTGCAGGAATTTCAACAAGAGCAAAAATAAACTGTGTGAGGTAGATATTCAAGCCAAAACTGCCAATGTTCAGGCTCAGTCCATAAAACAGAAGACTTGCTGCAAACCTGAAATCAGAGATCAAGAGAGGCTTTTAGTTTCACTTCTTCTCAAAAACAGCATCATCAGATATTAAGACAGTGGCATAAACGTCATCTCACCAGATGAAGCCCATTATTAGAGTATATTTTCTCAGATACGGTATTTTGAAGATGTCAAACATGTTTCTTCTTTCAGATGTACACTCCATGTTTATCTGAATGAGTAAAAGGCAACTTATAGAAAACATCCAGTGCATTTAGAGGTTTAATGTATTTTGTCTAAGTCAAAGTGTGTTTGATGCTGATCACCTGGTCCAGCAGGTCTTCTGGTAGTTTCATCCTATTGATCCTGGCTGCTCGCTGGAGCTCCTTTTGTGCTTTCTTCTTCTTGCCGTGTGTCAAGAGCCACCGAGCTGATTCTGGTAGAAACCTGCGGAAACACGATTTCAAAATAAAGAATGATTCAGTTGTTACAACCACAGCTTCTGTGGCACTTATTTGACATTCAGGATTTGAAGAACATCTGAAAAGGTTCTGGTATTATGAAGAGGTCTTAGGATAGGTCTAAGGATCACATACTGAGCCACTGCTACACCACTGTTAAGGATGCCTATCATTCGGTTCCCAAAGCAGCTGTGGGGCTCTCCCATCACTGCCTTGTTCATCTCATCCCAGCCTACAGGCAGACACTGAAAACCGTTAAGCCTGTGGTGAAAACAATGAAGAGATGGACCAAAGAAGCAGAGCTTGACCTGCAAGCCTGCTTTGACTGCAAGGATTGGAGTGCCTTTGAAGCTGCTACTAACAACCTGGATGAGCTTACCAACGCTGTGACATCATACATCAGCTTCTGTGAGGACTTGTGAGTTCCCACCAGGACTCATTTAATATTTAACTGTAACAAACAATGGTTCACTGCAAAACTGAGACAGCTCCATCAGGCCAAAGAAGAGGCCTACAGGAGTGGGGACAAACTGTTGTTCCACCAGGCCAGAAACACACTGACAAAAGAGATCAGAGCAGCTAAGAGGAACTACTCGGAGCAGCAAACGACCCTGTATCAGTGTGGAAAGGCCTGCAGAACATCACTAACTACAAGCCGCAACTCCCCGTCTCTGTGGGGAACCAACAACTGGCTGATGACCCAAACCAGTTCTACTGCACGTTCGAAAAGGATTTCACAACCCACACCGACCATCTCCCCACACAGTCATCAACACCTCCTGCAGCCCTGCCCCTAATCCCTTCTGACACTCAACCTGAAATCAAGATCCGTGAAGAAGATGTCTCCTCTTCAGGAAACAAAAGACCAGGAAGGCAGCTGGCCCAGACTGAGTGTCACGTGCCTGCCTGAAAGCCTGTGCAGACCTTCACCTGTCTTCACTCAGATCTTCAATAGGTCAGTGGAGCAGTGCGAGGTTAATTCCTGCTTCAAACGCTCCACCATCATTCTAGTGCCCAAGAAATCCAAGATCACAGGACTGAATGACTACAGACTTGTTGCTCTGACTTCTGTGGTCATGAAGTCCTTTGAGAGACTAGCGTTGGCCCACCTGAAGGACATTACTGGACCTATGCTGGACCCCCTGAAGTTTGCCTACGGAGCAAACAGGTCAGTGGATGATGCAGTCAACATAGGGCTGCGTCACATACTGCAACACCTGCAACAGACCAGGGACCTGTGCAAGGATTCTGCTTGTGGACGTCAGCTCGGCCTTCAGCACGATCATCCCAGATCTCCTCCCAGCTGTCTGTCCCACCCCTCACCTGTCAGTGGATCTCCAGCTTTCTGACAGACAGACAGCAGCTTGTGAGGTTGGGCAACTTCACATCCAGCACCTGCACCATCCGCACCGGGATGTGTGCTCTCCTCACTGCTCTTCTCCCTGTACACAAATGAGTGCACCTCCTCACACCCCTCTGTGAAGCTCCTGAAGTTCATAGATGATACTACTGTTGTTGGGCTCATCCAGGATGTTGGTGAGTCTGCCGACAGACAGGAGGTGGAGCAGCTGGCTGTGTGGTGCAGTCACAACAATGTGGAGCTTAACACGCTCAAAACAATGGAGATGATCGTGGACTTTAGGAGGGACCCCCTTGCGTCTCTCACCTCCCCTCCCTCCATCCTGAACAGCACTGGGACTGCTATGGAGTCCTTCAGGTTCCTTTTCACAACCATCTCCCAGGACCTGAAATGGAAGACCCACACAGACTCTGTGGTGAAAAAGGCACAGCAGAGACTGTACTTTCTCCTCCAGCTGAGGAAGTTCAACCTGCCACAGGAGCTCAGATTTACATTTGTATATTGATTCTTTTACTGTCTGTTGTTGTTGAGTACCGCATCTCTAAGCACCATGTCAAATTCCTTGTGCGTGCGAACTCACTTGGCAGAAAAGGCTTTTCTGATTCTGATTCTTACCAGTAATGGGCTCCAAGGAGAATGACAAGAGGGCTGAATAGTACCAGCTGCAGGATTCGCCAGTTGTGGATCAAATAAGCGATGCCAGACAATGACATCTGTCCAATGCCGGAGAAACATAAGATGACCATTGTGCAAAGAGCAGCCTTTGAAGGATCGGCCCATTCCAATGCTGCAAATCAGATGAGAGTTGGTCATACAATGCAGAAACAGAAAACCAGGCCTGGAGACTGGAGTATGCCATGCAACAGCACTTCTCTGGGAGCGATTCAATGGTGGACATTGCACTGATGTAGTATATGTTGTAGTCCATGGGATGCCTCTTATTTGTGTTTTTTCTATGTTCCAAGCATATTTATCTGCAAAGTAAAAACTTGGGAGTATGATTCCCTTTAGTAGGACATTATGAATTTATTCCATGTGGAGTTGATTTGAAAGTTTGTGAAAAGTGGCAAATATGTCTCACACTGGTGAGCTGGATTGATTAGGTTTATGATAAACAGAACATCTTTATATACTTATTATTAATTCACCTGTCCACCAATTTCATAATATCTTGCCATGTCAGATATATTTAAGTTTTCAGATGACTTTGGCATTAATGCAGAGGCATTATATGTTAGACACTGTGGTTATATGAACAATAATGAATAATCTGTGTAACCCTTAGTCAGAACAAAAAACATTTCAACAAGCCAAAAACAAATATAAAAGGCATAAATAATTAAAGCAGTGGACTTACCCAGCACTGATACATTCATTGTCATGGATACACTTGAAGTCACACAAAAAAACTTGAAAACCATGTAAACATAGATGTTTGGTGAGAAAGCAGTGGCCACACCAAACACCAACAGGAAGGAAATTGCAAGGAGGATGGCAAATCGTCGGCCAAACCTATTCAGAGGGGACGATAGAAAAACAAACGTATATATTGTTCTTTTGAAGGACTCAATACACAGTTGTATACAATTTGTAAATTTATTTTTTTTATATGTATATATATATATATATATATATATATATATATATATATATATACACCCATATCATGGCAGTTTAGATTTTCAAATGAGACCTATCATTGAAGCGTGTCCGTATTATTACAAAAACAGTCATGCATTTTGGTTCAGTCATAGATTCATTAGAGGTCTTCTGGAAATTTGGGACAATCTTCTGTGTCACAAATTTACATGCAGCAATGCTAATACTGAATGAATGTACCTTGGTCATTTTCAATTGAAATATGTGATTTTGGTAGCTGTCTACAAGCTTTTACTTCTTCCTTTGATTGCTCTGTGTTTGCCTCCAAGATTCAACCATCTGGCTGATGATTTAGATTTTCCTGAAGAATGTGGAGATAATCCCCCTTCCTCATTGTCCCATTTATTTGGTGTAAAGCACCAATTTCACTGGCAGTAATACAGTCCACAGCATGATACTGCCACCACCATGCTTGATGGTAGGTTTAGTGCTATTGGGGTTAAAGGCCTCCCTTTCTCTCCTCCAAACATATTTCTGGTCATTGTGGTCAAATAGCTCAATTTTTGTTTCATCTGACCACAGAAACCTTCCTCCAGAGAACCTTTTCTTTGCCCGTGTGATCGGTAGCAAATAGAAGTTAGATGCTAAAGCGTCACATCTGGAGTCACTTTTCTGACTTGTTTAAGGCAATGTTTGGCTTTTTCAGATGTGTGCTGAGCTCCTTAGACGTCCCACCATCACGTTTGTGGCAGAATCTAATAAGTCTAATAAATGGGCCTTACATAATTTGCCTCTGAGAAGTCAGCAGCTTCACTGATGAAGAGGCCATGCTACTAAGAAAACTTGATAGATTTGATTAACTAAGGTTTCAACATCACCAAAACTGATAATTCAAGTTGTAATGTATACTTTTCACCCAGCAGATTTTGTCATATTTCAAGATCTAGAATTCATCCATGAAGCAAAATGCATGATTGTTTTCTGTGACAAGTACAAATTTGTTTCAATAATTCCATTATAGAAAATTGAGAGTTAAAAGAATCATTGGAAACTTACGCCTGCCATGATAGATATGGTCTTTACAAATGTATACATTTATGGTAGGCAATAGCTTTATTTTAAAGCCACAACATTAAAACCACTGACAGGTAAAGATGAATGAACTACATTGTCATACAGAGACTGAAGATGATTTAATGCACAGTTTCTGATAAGCAAAACTTCTGTTCTATTTGTGAAAATGCAAAACCATGGAGATTTCACCGTTTTTGGATATTTGTTTTTTGCATATGGTTTTTGGACCATATTAGACCAGATCAAAAACCAGTGAGCTTAGGTTGGTCAAATCTGGAAGAGATTGTTGTGCAAAGGAATAAAGACACTGTACAAGTTAATTTTTTGACTTGTACAACCATTATGCTCTTTGTTAAAATGTGGAAACATGGAGATTTTAATACTTTTTTTTTTTTTTTGCACCCGATCCATAGAGGCCCTATCCAGGAACCTAGCGGATCTAAGGGATCCACTGCCACTGTCCTTGTGCCAGACATAACAGAGGTCTCATGTTTATGTAACAATGATCAGAGCTGTTTTGGCAGCAGGTGCAGATGTTGTGGCTGATTGCTGTATATTACTATACAAGGGTTGCCTTCCTTTGTTGACTCAACTCATAAAGTCACAGAATAATATTAACCCTTTAACAGACACTGTTCCTTTTTTGTTTACCATACAGCAACTTTAATCTTCACTGACAGACTATCAACTGTTTACAACTCTTCATTAATAAAAAGTAAAATTAAAAAAACCTTGTGACAGAAGAAGGGATGTATTACCTGTCAGAAATCATCCCATACACCAAAGCTCCAATCAGAATTCCTGCCATGGAGATGGACTGTGATACCGCAATCAAACCATTCTTGTCACAAACAACATCAAACTGAAAACAGCAACAATGGCAACACAAAAAGGGTAATGATTAGATTAACCCAACACATATCCAGTGAAACTGATTTCAAGCAGTGGTCTGCAGGGAGCATGTAAATGAACAAATGATCTTTTTCTTTGTTTACCTCTGTCACAAGGGTGGAAACACCTGGCCCAGCCTCATAGTCCCATCCATCCATGCATTTTGTTGTGGTGTTAATCCCATATTTTTCAATGTCTTCCAAATCCCAATCCACAGGTGTGAACATTTCACAGCTTTCAAAGCTTCCATCCTCGTTCACTGGGATGGTGAGATTCTTTTGTCTCTCCTCTGTCAGGTTGGGTCCACGCTCCAAGATCCAGTCAGTGTTGCAGTGATGTGGGAAGCTCTGGCCGGTAAACACTTGACCAATCACATCAAGAGCTGGAAAAACGTTGAGGGCGCATAACGCAAAAAGTAAACGCTTCTGAAACAAACCAAACTCCCCAATTTCCCTCAGGATCTGTCCGAAGTTGCTCATAGCGATGTGTGGCTCAGTTCACACTGATTCCTAATCAAAGTGCAGCATGAGCAGAGACATTAAGATTAGGTCACTTCAAACTATCTGGTTGATTAATGTTTAACCAAGCGCCATTGCATGTTTTATTATATGCACCTTCAACTCATATATTAATGACAACAGTTGGCATTAATCTTGCAACAACAATAAAATGTGAGATAGTCGAAACTAAAAAATGTATACTGACAAAGATAACAGCATTACGTTTTTAAAAGAAATCCTTCTGCAGAATCACTGTGTGCTGATATTGGACACTTATCAGCCGGCAACACGAGCACACATGGAGTTCAGACCTACACCAGTCTGCTTGCAAGGACACACAATCAAGAATCACATGATGAATGAGAGGGTTTTGATATGTATTATAGCATATTTGACATTACCTTAAAACAGTTGGGTATAATTCTGCTGCATAAACGTAGGCTGTGCTGAAAGAAGCAGTGGCAGCAAATTTCCCCACCAGAGCAATGACTGTTACCACCACAGGAAGATCTGATTGAAAAAAATGTTGAAGACAAACATAAAGATGGATATATCGTTAGAAAACGGGAAAATTCATCCAATAAAAAAATAAAAAATGTTCAAGGTGTTAACATCACTATTCGGGACAGTGAGGACCACAAGGCAAGCAGTACCCCCAAAAAACAGGAAACATGCTTCACATATTTTTCTTCCAAAGTGCTGAATAAGAAACAAACCACAAAAATGGCCAAGAAATTCAACAACAGCAAAGACAAACTGTGTGAGGTAGATATTCAAGCCAAAATTGCCAATATTCATGCTCTGTCCATAGAACAAAGACTTGCTGCAAATCTGATATCAGAGATCAAGAGGCTTTTAGTTTCACTTCTTCTCAAAAACAGCATCATCAGATAATAAGGACAGTGGCATGAACGTCATCTCACCAGATGAAGCCCATGATTAGAGTATATTTTCTCAGATAAGGTATTTTGAAGATGTTAAACATGCTTCTTCTTTCAGATGTACACTCCATATTTATCTGAATGAGGAAAAAGCAACTTTTAGAAAACATCCACTGCATGGAGAGGTTTAATACACACTGCCTGACCAAAAAAAAGTCATCACCTCGACTTAATTAAGCAAATAGGTAAAGAGCCTTCCATTGGGTAATTACTGCAGTGATGATAAGTTTCAGCTGGTAACAACTTATTTAACCCTAGCTGATGCAGTGAGGAACTTTTCATTTCTTAAACAACCATGTCAGGAGACATATCCTGCGGTCATGTAAAAGATGTTAGAAGGGTCAAATTATTGGCCTGCATCAAGCAAAATCCCATCATCAATATAAGATCTTGATAGAAAATTAATGCATCTCTGGACAGAAATAAATGTTGTGACATTGCAGAAGCTTATCGAAATGATGCCACAGCGAACGAATGCCATACTCAAAGCTATCCGCAGTCCAACAAATTATTAAAGTGTGTGACTTTATTTTTGGCCGGACTGTGTATTTTGTCTAAGTTAAAGTGCGTTTGATGCTGATCACCTGGTCCAGCAGGTCTTCTGGTAGTTTCGTCCCATTGATCCTGGCTACTCGCTGGAGCTCCTTTCGGGCTTCTTCCTTCCTGCCATGTGCCAAGAGCCACTGATGGTGATGGTGCAAAAAGACTTGGAACTATCCAAAGAAAGTGACTGAGAGACATACCACAGAAGTGCAATTTCCAGTATTTAAATCCATATATATGAGCTTTTAGAGAACGTTGACATGAATGAAGTGTAATTATGTAGCCCAGCTGATGCCCATTATGCTGGTGAGTAGGAGACATGATGAAATGAACGATGATAACAATAACCTACGACCGAATAATCTGACTCAAAACAATCTCTTGACAACACAAATACAATATTATTCATAATTGGTGCACCTACCCATCACACAAAAGTTCATAATGACAGCACTTGAAGTCCCACATAAAAATTTGACAACCATGTAAATATAAATGTTTGGTGAGAAAGCAATGCTCACACCAGACAACAGCATGAGGAAAGATGCAAGCAAGATTGGAAATCGTCTGCCAAACCTATAAAGAGAGGACAACAGAAATATAAATACTTCTAATTCTTTTAGGAGGCACAATATATAATTTCTTTTCTGGTATGCACTAATGTTATTTTTATAAACATGAATAGTTCTTCATGAGGAAACTTAAATCACAGAAACCCACCTGTCAGCAATCACCCCAAACACCAAAGCTCCAACCATCATTCCTGCCATGGAGATGGACTGTGATGCCTCAATCAAATCACTCTTGTCACAAACCACATCAAACTGAAAACAAGATCAATGGCAACAGGTGAAGGGAAATTAATACATTTTAGCTGTTGTACATGATATTCTGAACCACTGGATGTCACAAAAGAGCATCAGCATCTCAGACTGGAACAAACAGACGAGTTGACCACACCTCCTTTGAGGAGTTGATATTGTGAGAACATGCGGCAGCACAGCTTGTGAAAATAGTGAGGACAAGTAATGCATTGTCATTTACAATGACATAGGTTGCATGCCCAGGAGCATTGTAAAATACATTGAATCAGGAGGTGTTTTACTATTTTTTGAAAGGGGGGATGATCCAACGGTAGCATCCCATTTTTGCCTCACCACCAACAAACACACAGATGGGATGGAAGGTTCATAAGAGGGATGTATTTTGGTCATTTGTTAACAAGAAGGAGAGCATATCCCCCTTTACTCCCCTCAAATTGCAGCATTTGCAGAAGAAGCAAATCTCAATCTTGGGAAAGTCAAACCAGTGGTAGCTCTGGTCTTATCCCTCTCTTCATCAGAGGCCTTTTTAGATGAACAATGTGATCCATTTGGGGAGACAAAAATCTGAAAGGTTGCGTCCAGATGAATGCTCCAGAGTGTCTTCACCCGTCTCACTTTAACAATGCAGTGTAATAAGCCTGTTACTTGCGCTCCTTTAAGACATGCACTCCTTTCCATTATTTGAAAGCATTAGAAGGTGTCTCTTTCCTGTCTGGATGAGCACTCACTTTTCTGTAACAGTTGTGTGAACAGTTCTGCCCATCAGCACCTGGGCAAAAACATCAAATCCCACAAACACATTGGAGATGCATGATACAAAGAGTAAGCATTTCTGAAACAACCCAAACTCCCCGATCTCCTTCAGAATCTGCCCAAAGTTGCTCATAGTGATGCGTGGCTCAGCTCACAGAGGTTCCTTACAAAACTCCAACATGAACAGAGACATGAAGAATAGATCACTACAAAGTATCTGGTAAATTAATGTTTAACCAAACGTAATTCTGTCAGTTATGGTAATTGGTTTCTTCTTTTGTGAAAGACACCGGTTGCCAACATTACCATTGCAACAATAAAATCTAAGGTAGCCAAGACAGTAAAATGTTAACTGATAAAGACAATGGCAATAACAATGAGCACAGTACAGGTCAATCAAAGAGCCAGTGCAGAGAAAACAAAATGAAATAAAGAAATGTGAACTACAGTTGCAAGAGAAAGTAAGTGAAACCTTTGGGATTACTTGGATTTCTGCAAAAATTGATCATAAAATGTGTTCTGATCTTCATCTAAGTCACAACAATAGACAAACAGTCTGCTTCACCTAATGCTGCACAAAAAATTATATGTTTTCATGTTTTTATTGAACAAAACATGTAAACATTCACAGTGCAGGGTGGAAAAAGTAAGCGAACCTTTGGATTTAATAACTGGTTGACCCTCCTTTGGCACCAATAACCTCAACCAAACGTTTCCTGTAGCTGCAGATCAGACCTGCACAACAGTCAGGAGGAATTTTGGACCATTCCTCTTAACAAACCAGTTCCAGTTCAGCAATATTCTGGGGATGTCTGGTGTGAATCGCTCTCTTGAGGTCATGCCACAGCATCTCAGTCGGGCTGAGGTCAAGACTGACTGGGCCACTCGGAAGGTGTATTTTCTTCTGTTGAAGCCATTCTGTTGTTGATTTACTTCTATGCTTTGGGTCATTGTTCTGTTGCATCACCCATCCTCTGTTGAGCTAAATTTGGTGGACAGATGGTCTTAAGTTTTCCGGCAAAATATCTTGACAAACTTGGGAATTCATTTTCCGTCGATGTCAGCAATCCATCCAGTCCCTGAGGCAGCAAAGCAGCCCCAAACCATGATGCCACCTCCACCATATTTCACAGTTAGGATAAGTTTGGATGTTGGTTTGCTGTGCCTTTTTTTCTCCACACATAGCGTTATGTGTTTTTTTACAAACAACTCAATTTTGGTTTCATCTGTCCACAGAATATTTTGTCAGAAGTACTGTGAAACATCCAGGCGTTCTTTTGCAAACTTTGAACATGCAGCAATGGTTTTTTGGACAGCAGTGGCTTCCTCCGTGGTGTTCTCCCATGAACTCCATTCTTGTTTAATGTTTTACTTGTTGTAGATTTGTCAAAGCAAATGTTAGCATGTGCCAGAGATTTCAATAAATCTTTAGCTGACACTCTGGGACTTTTCTTCACTTCACTGAGTATTCTGCTGTGTGCACTTGCAGTCATCTTTACAGGACGACCACGCCTTAGGAGAGTAGCAACAGTGCTGAACTTTCTCCATTTGTAGACAGTCTGTTTTACCATGGACACATGAACATCAAGGCTTTTAGAGCTAACTTTGTAACCCTTTCCAGCTTCATGCAAGTCAGATCGTAGGTCTTCTGAGAGCTCTTTTGTGCGAGGCATGGCTCACATCTGGCCATGCTTCTTGACAAAACCAAACTCAAAACTGATGTGCATGTTTTATAGGACAGGGTGGCTTTAACCAACACCTCATCACATTGATTGGCATCCAGGTTGGCTGATTCCTGGCTCCAATTATCTCTTGCAGAAGTCATTAGCCTAGGGGTTCACATACTTTTTCCACCCTGTACTGTGAATGTTTATATGTTGTGTTCAATAAAAACAGGAAAATATTTTATTTTTTTGTGCAGTACTAGTTTAAGCAGACTGTTTCTTTATTGTTTTGATTTAGATCAAGATCAGAACACATTTTATGACCAATTTATGCAGAAATCCAAGCAATCCTAAAAGATTCACATACTTTTTCTTGCAACTGTACTTCTTTACACCTCAAAATATCAGCACAGTATGTAATCTGTCCCAATGACCATTTCCAGACCATAAACACACTGTTTTCTGATTAATTAAAATTGTTGATAGTCTAAATTTGTGCTGTCAGAACATTTACATACACTGGAGAAAACAGTCGTGTCACATTTGCTTTCAGTCCAATGACACTACCTTGCTCTATGCATCCAAAGCCAATTAAATAAAATGAGCAAGAAATGTTGTTGATAGTACATGTATTATAAATCATTTCCTCCTTTAATTGATTATTTCTTTGTCCATACAATGTTAGAAAGTGTTACAAAAAATATCTGTATTAATTTCCAACAATGCTAAATGCCTTGTTTTATTTAAAACACAATTAAAAACCACCAAAAAAAATCTGTGTATAAGAAATCAATGCATTGAATTTTCACATCTGCAAAGCTGAAACCTCAAGAACAATCAGCATTTTATCTTGAAATAAAAAAAATAGCTGTACATTACCAGTACTCTTTTCTTCTCTGTGTTAATTTGATCATTTGAATCAGTTTTTTAGACCTGTATTATTGATAATGGTAGCAAACAGTTTATTGGTTCTTCAAGCGAAATTTCAATGATTGCCATATAGTTTAGTCATATTATTAAATGGTCCATTGTGTAACAACATGGGAGGTTTTGAATACAAGTCTTGTAATGAAATATTGCTGCTGCTTTTCTCAGGTTTCATAAGGTCTTGTTTAATAGCCTGTTAGCTTACCAGCGGCTAACTGGTTAGTTTACCAGCGGCTAACTGGTTAGCTTACCAGCGGCTAACTGGTTAGCTTACCAGCGGCTAACTGGTTAGCTTACCAGCGGCTAACTGGTTAGCTTACGAGCGGCTAACTGGTTAGCAAACAATAGTCCACGCCAACTTCTGATCACTGATCCTGTGTCCGAACCACAGTAGCTGGCGCAATGTTCCTAATATTGATGTGAGACTATTGTAGCTAGCGTATTCATAGCAGGCTAACAGCAGGGTGTTTGAGAAATAAAACTTACCAGGATCAGGACCGGTGGTCTGTACGGCGGACTGCATCAACTCTAGCACGGCTGTGGCGTTCAGGGCCCCAGTTGGAATCACAGAATGCAGCAGGTCAAAATGGAGGCTCTTTTTGGCCGACCACTGCTGCGTCCCAGCTCCATTTTCTGGTCCGTGTAGTCCTTTTTGAGCTTTTTAAATTTACTGAGGAGTCGGTCGAGGCTCTGCTGCAGCAATCTGCCGCTGGATCTTTTCCAACACCGGCTTGGTCCGAGAGGCTCCCTCTAACTTCGAACTACAGAGCCAGGAAGCACCGGGTCTCCTCCTCAGACCACTGCTGCTTGGATTTGGCGTCCATATTTACCAGTTTTCAAAACACTAACATTAAACACTACTACAACTCGCTCCGTTGTTTAAAAATGACGGTTCTGTGTTTCCGCCTTTGGTCGTGTCACCGTAACCCCGCCTCGTTCTTGACTCTGGCCCAGCAAGTCGAGTCGAGCCCAGGAAGTGCTTATGGAAATGCGGCAATAAAGCACCAGTTTTTGAAGCTTGGAGTCGGTGCTGAGTGGGTGGAAACACAAAGAACTGGTCAGGCACTGACTCTGAACTAGCACTGGAGTCAGTTTGGTCGAAACGCGGTGCGTTTATGTGAATTCTGTGCCTCTTGCTAAGCCCTGCTGGAATGTCTTTATATTTTAGGCCGATTTCAAAATAAAACTCTCGTACGGGTGGGAGCTTCCTACAGATTTCGTTCCGTCCCTGAGGACGCTCTTCAAGAACAGCATCTTCTCCCTGACGGTCCTCACCTACCTGGTGGCCGTAAACGGCTTCACGGCATCACCTTCAAACCAAAGTTCATAGAGCAAGCCTTCGGCCAGTCGGCCTCCAAACCCATTTTTAATAGTTATTCTGAACCTGCCAGCTGTAGCTCTGGGAACCAGTGTTTCAAACTGGGTGTCATCGTAGCAGCCAAAGTGTCCATCACTGCTTCTATGGGGCCCTTTTGTATGTTCACCATTCAGGTTTTCCTCCACAATGGACGACACCCACAAAAAGACCCATAAGTATATATACATATAGTTTTAAATACTATAAGTATATAAACCTATACTTTTGCAAGATCTCGCAAAACTTTCTCGGGATTCTTCCGTTTTGTTTTGTTTTTTTCTCCATGTCCTTTCCGGGGCTCCGGAGAGCCACACATCGCGATGAGCAACTTTGGGGACATCCTGAAGGAAATCGGGGAGTTTGGGTTGTTTCAGAAATGCTTACTCTTTGCATCATGCATCTCCAATGTGTTTGTGGGGTTTGATGTTTTTGCCCAGGTGCTGATGGGAAGAAGCTTGATGATTTTTTTCATTTATTTATCATTAGACATGAAATTTGTGAACAAAAACTGTCAAAAACATTCTGTAATAAGTAGTTTGTCAAATTATTGTATATGCAATTATTTGTGAGAAAAATATTTTTGAAAGAATACATTACATTAGGATTTCTTCAATGTTTACTGACAAAATTAACTTTGAACACTAATTGTGCCATTTGTAGAAACTCAATGTTGTAAGCAAGTAGAAACTTGTGATGGTCTACCAGACTTAATAGTCTCTCTACTTTCTGTCTGCCAGACTATTAATGCCACTAGTTTGTCTTTGAATCTAATCGATTCACATCAACACGTTTATGTCCCAGCAAGTGCTAAAAGTTTTATCTTTGACCCAGGATTTTCTTTTTTGGCTGACTGTGCAACTTTGTGATAACAACGTCAGTGTGGCCACATGATCATAACTTATTATAAAGGATAAGGCCGTCCTCCTCTTACCTGTCTGGTCTAAACCCCTCCCATGTTATTAGATTTGCAGTAGATGAAGGGAATGGATTCCCTTCTCCAGACCCTTTCTGATGATACCCAGACCGTGACTCTCTACACTGCACGATCTGATTAAACCAATGTTGCAAAGAAAATGTAGTTTGAAACAAATTTTAGATTCTAATTAAATCTAGACAGGGCTGCACAGTGGCGTAGTGGTTAGCACTTTCGCCTTGCAGCGAGAAGATCCCTGGTTCGCGTCCCGGCTTTCCCGGGATCTTTCTGCATGGAGTTTGCATGTTCTCCCTGTGCATGCGTGGGTTTTCTCCAGGTACTCCGGCTTCCTCCCACAGTCCAAAAATATGCTGAGGTTAATTGATTATTCTAAATTGCCCGTAGGTGTGAATGTGTGAGTGCTTGTTTGTCTGTATATGTAGCCCTGCGACAGACTGGCGACCTGTCTAGGGTGTCCCCTGCCTTCGCCCGAGTCAGCTGGGATAGGCTCCAGCCCCCCCGCGACCCTAGTGAGGATTAAGCGGTGTATAGATAATGGATGGATGGATGGATTAAATCTAGGCCTCTAAAAGGCTTAGTGACTATGTTAAAGCTTTTGAAAAGGATAATAATGGGGGTTATAGAAGTATTCCTGAATGCAATCTCGGTATCATGACACAGTAATACTAAAAATGTCCTCTTTTTCAAGATTTTTAAGTACTTCTACTACTGCATTATAACAATGAGGATTCTTCTTTTCACACTGCATTGTGATTACTGCATGTTTTTACAGTTTCATTCTCTCAGGTCTGTACTAGTGTTGGCAGTGTTTTTTCTTCCCTTGTTATCATCTTTGTTTCTTCTTGTTTCTCTGTAGTGGCTGCTTGTTTGATCTGCATTGTGACAGCTGACAGTTGAATTGTTGCCAGTATCCTTGTCGGTGCTCATTTTTATCATCTTGGTTATGTCCGATTTTATTATTGGCACAATAAAGGACGTAATTTTTAGTCAAACATTAAGGAGGGGTGGGGTTAATTGGAGCTGCTACAGAGTAATTTTGTGCATAATGACAGGCTTATCCAGATGAAAATGGAAGATTAATTCGGGGAAGCTTTACTACAGATAGTTCCACCTCATAAATCTGGACTCTACGTGGAAAAACTGACCGGGCGGGCCTGTAGAAGAACACCAAACATTATTTAGCGTCTTTTCAGCTGCTGTGTAATGCTGTGTTAAAGTCAAAATAAAAAAATGTAACACTTAGCCAACTAAGGGCAGCAAATAGCACTTCAGTAGGTCTACTAGTGTTTCTGCAAAATTTTGAATTCTATTCACTGACATCTGAAAACATTGCTATAGGATTCAGACATTGATCCAGCTGGTTTTAGGCATTCCCGAGCCATGTTCATAGCTGTATTTTAACAGACATGTTAATAGTTAGCTGCCAAGATACTCGTGGGTGGTGCAACATGACCTGGACACAGGCTGGAGTTTACCCCTAAATTTTGGCTCCGCGCTTCCAGCTGTTGTCTTTACTGTTGCCTCATGGGCGTAACCAGAAATACAGCTGGGTGGGGATATCATGTATTTTCTTAAACAAACACAAATAAATGAAAACCAACAGGAAGAACAACAGACAGATCCCCACGAGAGGCTCATAATAGTGGGACAAAATATGTTTTTATCCCTCTCAAAATGTTTACAGTTATGCCTGAGGATGCAATAAATGTGAGTAGTTCTGTTAGTACTGTTTCTCCTAATTGGAGATACAGCAAATTCATGTTGCTGCGCCTACTTCCAGTGATATGTTTTGTGCGTCTTTGCTCATGCTGAACTTTCATTAGGAGCCACTGCGAGCTGAGTCACTTTAAATTCATTTTAAATTCTTTAAAATGAATGGAAGTGTCCAATATCAGCACAGTGATTCTGCAGGAGAACATCTTTTAAAAAGGTAATGCCATTATCTTTGAAAGTATTCATTTTATTGTTTCAACTATCTCAAATTTTATTGTTGTTGCAAGATAAGGGACAACTGTTTTTCTTAATATGAGACGAAGGCATATATAATAAGCCATGTAACTGCCCTTGGTTAAACATTAATCAACCAGGTGATTTATAGTGATCTCTTGTTAATGTCTCTGCTCATGCTGCACTTTGATTAGGAGTCGTTGTAAGCTGAGCCACACATCACCATGAGCAACTTCGGACAGATCCTGAAGGAAATTGGGGAGTTTGGTTTGTTTCAGAAATGCCTACTTTTTGCATTATGCATCTCCAATTTATTTACAGCTCTTGATGTGATTGGTCAAGTGTTTACCGGCCAGAGCTTCCCACATCACTGCAACACTGACTGGATCTTGGAGTGTGGACCCAACCTGACAGAAGAGAGACAAAAGAATCTCACCATCCCAGTGAACGAGGATGGAAGCTTTGAAAGCTGTGAAATGTTCACACCTGTTGATTGGGATTTGGAAGACATTGAAAAGTATGGGATTAACACCACAACAAAATGCATGGATGGATGGGACTATGAGGCTGGGCCAGGTGTTTCCACCCTTGTGACAGAGGTAAACAAAGAAAAAGATCATTTGTTCATTTACATGCTCCCTGCAGACCACTGCTTGAAATCAGTTTCACTGGATGTGTGTTCGGTTAATCTAATCATTACCCTTTTTGTGTTGCCATTGTTGCTGTTTTCAGTTTGATGTTGTTTGTGACAAGAATGGTTTGATTGCGGTATCACAGTCCATCTCCATGGCAGGAATTCTGATTGGAGCTTTGGTGTATGGGACGATTTCTGACAGGTAATACATCCGTTCTTCTGTCACAAAGTTTTTTTAATTTTCCTTCATATTACAGAACTATTCATATCATATCTAGCCTCGTAACAAATAATATCCCAGCAGTGGATCTGGCACTACGAACTTATGCCAGCAATGTCTTTTATCTTGTCTCTTCAGAATTATTGTGGAGATGTAATGAAGAGTTGTAAAAGGTTGATACAATCTGTCAATGAAGATTAAGATGATTATAACAACCCTCAAAGCTGCTGTATGGAACCTGAAAAGGGAACAGAGTCCATTAAAGGGTTAATATTATTCTGTGACTTTATGAGTTGAGTCAACAAAGGAAGGCAACCCTTGTATAGTAATATACAGCAATCAGCCACAACATCTGCACCTGCTGCCAAAACAGCTCTGATCATTGTTACATAAACATGAGACCTCTGTTATGTCTGGCACAAGGACAGTGGCAGCGGATCCCTTAGATCCGCTAGGTTCCTGGATAGGGCCTCTATGGATCGGGCTTTTACCAGTAAAACTGTGTTGGTACAAAAATGTAGTCTAGTCCAGATTTACCCATCTAAGTAAAAGGTTTTTGATCTGGACCTGATCAGATGCAAAAAAAAAAAAAAAAAATGCATTAAAATCTCCATGTTTTTATATTTTATTATAGAACATAATGGTCGCACAAATCAAAAACTAAATAATTAAAGTGTCTTTAACCTTTGCACAACAATCTCTTCCAGATTTGACCAACCTAAGCTCACTGGTTTTTAATCTGGTCTAATATGGTCCAGATGCAAGAAAAATAACAAATAACAGTGAAATCTCCATGGTTTTGCATTTTCACAAATAGAACAGAAGTTTTGCTTATCAGAAACTGTGCATTAAATCATCTTCAGTCTTTGTATGACAATGTAGTTCATTCATCTTTACCTGTCAGTGGTTTTAATGTTGTGGCTTTAAAATAAAGCTATTGCCTACCATAAATGTATACATTTGTAAAGACCATATCTGTCATGGCAGGCGTAAGTTTCCAATGATTCTTTTAACTCTCAATTTTCTATAATGGAATTATTGAAACAAATTTGTACTTGTCACAGAAAACAATCATGCATTTTGCTTCATGGATGAATTCTAGATCTTGAAATATGACAAAATCTGCTGGGTGAAAAGTATACATTACAACTTGAATTATCAGTTTTGGTGATGTTGAAACCTTAGTTAATCAAATCTATCAAGTTTTCTTAGTAGCATGGCCTCTTCATCAGTGAAGCTGCTGACTTCTCAGAGGCAAATTATGTAAGGCCCATTTATTAGACTTATTAGATTCTGCCACAAACGTGATGGTGGGACGTCTAAGGAGCTCAGCACACATCTGAAAAAGCCAAACATTGCCTTAAACAAGTCAGAAAAGTGACTCCAGATGTGACGCTTTAGCATCTGACTTCTATTTGCTACCGATCACACGGGCAAAGAAAAGGTTCTCTGGAGGAAGGTTTCTGTGGTCAGATGAAACAAAAATTGAGCTATTTGACCACAATGACCAGAAATATGTTTGGAGGAGAGAAAGGGAGGCCTTTAACCCCAATAGCACTAAACCTACCATCAAGCATGGTGGTGGCAGTATCATGCTGTGGACTGTATTACTGCCAGTGAAATTGGTGCTTTACACCAAATAAATGGGACAATGAGGAAGGGGGATTATCTCCACATTCTTCAGGAAAATCTAAATCATCAGCCAGATGGTTGAATCTTGGAGGCAAACACAGAGCAATCAAAGGAAGAAGTAAAAGCTTGTAGACAGCTACCAAAATCACATATTTCAATTGAAAATGACCAAGGTACATTCATTCAGTATTAGCATTGCTGCATGTAAATTTGTGACACAGAAGATTGTCTCAAATTTCCAGAAGACCTCTAATGAATCTATGACTGAACCAAAATGCATGACTCCTCTTGTAATAAGATGCACACGCTTCAATGATTCCACCATAAAAAATAACAGTTACGGGTCTCATTTGAAAATCTAAAGTGCCATGAGATATATATATATATATATATATATATATATATATATATATATATATATATATATATATATATATATATATATACATATAAAAAAAAATAAATTTACAAATTGTATACAACTGTGTATTGAGTCCTTCAAAAGAACAATATATACGTTTGTTTTTCTATCGTCCCCTCTGAATAGGTTTGGCCGACGATTTGCCATCCTCCTTGCAATTTCCTTCATGTTGGTGTTTGGTGTGGCCACTGCTTTCTCACCAAACATCTATGTTTACATGGTTTTCAAGTTTTTTTGTGGGAGTTCAAGTGTATCCATGACAATGAATGTATCAGTGCTGGGTAAGTCCACTGCTTTAATTATTTATGCCTTTTATATTTGTTTTTGGCTTGTTGAAATGTTTTTTGTTCTGACTAAGGGTTACACAGATTATTCAGTCATTGGTTCATATCATCATCACAGTGCCTAACATACAAAAAGCCCCAGAGAAGTGCTGTTGCATGCCGTACTCCTGTCTCCTGGCCTGGTTTTCTGTTTTTGTATAGTATGACCAACTCTCATCTGTTTTACAGCTGTGGAATGGACCGGTCCTTCAAAGGCTGCTCTTTGCACAATGGTCATCGTAAGTTTCTTCGGTATTGGACAGATGTTACTGTCTGGTATTGCCTATTTGATCCACAACTGGCGAATCCTGCAGCTGGTACTATTCAGCCCTCTTGTCATTCTCCTTGGGGTCCATTACTGGTAAGACCTCTTCATAATACCAGAACCTTTTCAGATATTCTTCAAATGCTGAATGTCAAATAAGTGCCACAGAAGCTGTGGTTTTAATGACTGAATGATTCGTTATTTTGAAACTGTGTTTCTACAGGTTTCTACCAGAATCAGCTCGGTGGCTCTTGGCACATGGCAAGAAGAAGAAAGCACAAAAGGAGCTCCAGCGAGCAGCCAGGATCAATGGGACGAAACTACCAGAAGACCTGCTGGACCAGGTGATCAGCATCAAACACACTTTGACTTAGACAAAATATAGTAAACCTCTCCATGCAGTGGATGTTTTCTAAAAGTTGCCTTTTATTTATTCAGATAAATATGGAGTGTACATCTGAAAGAAGAAACATGTTTGACATCTTCAAAATACCGTATCTGAGAAAATATACTCTAATAATGGGCTTCATCTGGTGAGATGACGTTCATGCCATTGTCCTTAATATCTGATGTGCAGACATTTGTCACAGTTATCTTGTTTTTGAGAAGAAGTGAAACCAAAAGCCTCTCTTGATCTCTGATTTCAGGTTTGCAGTAAGTCTTCTGTACTATGGACTGAGCCTGAATGTTGGCAGTTTTGGCATGAATATCTACCTCACACAGTTTATTTTTGCTCTTGTTGAAATTCCTGCAAATGTTTGTGGTTTGCTTCTAATTCAACACTTTGGAAGGAGACTATGTGAAGCGTGTTTCCTGATCTTTGGGGGTACTGCTTGCCTTGTGGTCCTCGCTGTCCCAAAAGGTATCTTGTAAACATTGAACATGTTTTTGTTGTTTAAAAAATGTTAGAAAGAGGTGAATTTTTTTAATTTTATAACTGATATATCCATCTTTGTGTTTGTGTTAAATCTTTTCCCCAATCAGATCTTCCTGTGGTGGTAACAGTCATTGCTCTGGTGGGGAAATTTGCTGCCACTGCTTCTTTTAGCACAGCCTACGTTTATGCAGCAGAATTATACCCGACTGTTTTAAGGTAATGCCAAATATGCTGTAATGCATATGCAGAACCTTCTCAGTCATCATGTGATTCTTGATAGTGGGTCTTTGCAGGCAGAATGGTGTAGGTCTGAACTCCATGTGTGCTCGTGTTGCCGGCATCCTCGCTCCACTGATCAGGCTGCTGGAGGTTTATCATTACACCATTCCCATGCTGATATATGGCATCATCCCCATTGCTGCTGGTAGTTTCTGTTTGCTGCTGCCTGAAACCCTCAATGTTCAACTTCAGGACCACACTGAGCTCAAGTGAGCTGAATATTCCTACTGCAATCCCAAACATCTATAAATATATGCATGCAATGTGATTTTTATTACATAATGCAGTAATTGTATTAACTGTGTTCTTTTTTGTTTTTTCATTTAGAAAACCAGAAAATGAACCAATGGGGGACAGTAACTGTGCTGAAAACATAATTAAAGAGCAACAACTCTAATTCTTTGAACTGTAATTGGAACCATAATCAGACAATTTTAATTGTTCTCTTTCCATATTCATCATTTTTGAAAGATGTGAATTTGTTTCACGTTTGATTTGCAAAAGATTAGCTTTTTAGTGCATCCAATAACACAAATGTTTTGTTTTTTTTTTTTTTTACAAAAAGATTCATCCACATATCTGGTTGTGTCTGAAATAAGTTCAGGTGTTACTTTCCCAACCCTCACAAATGCACACTCAAAACTCAAGACAGAGCAGGGAAGTTTCATAGGTGCTTGTTCAGAACAGTTTTCTGACAGTGCAGGAAACCAGGTCCAAGAGGGCATGTCTGACTTGGTGTTTATTGCTGACTTGTCTGGATATAAATGTACATTCTGTTGAACATATGATTTCTGCTTGTTTTTTTAAACCTGCAAAAAATCTGTTTTATTTCTACAATTGTTTACAGGTACACTACAGTTCAAAAGTTTGAGGTCACTTAGAAATGTTCTTATTTTTTGAAAGAAAAGTTTTTTTCAATCATGATAACATTCAATCAATCAGAAATACAGTCTAGACATTGTTAATGTGGTAAATGACTATCCTAGCTGGAAACATCTGATTTTTAATGGAATATCTCCATAGGGGTACAGAGGAACATTTCCAGCAACCATCACTCCTGTGTTCTAATGCTACATTGTGTTAGCTAATGCTGGTGAAAGCCTAATTGATGATTAGAAAACCCTTGTGCAATTATGTTAAAACATGAATAAAAGTGTGAGTTTTCATGCAAAAATGAAATAGACGCACGCACGCATGCACGCACACACACACACACACATATATAAAATTTTCTATGATGGAATTATTGAAACCTGTTTTATCAAAAAACGGAAACAAAAAACAAAACAATCATGCATTTTGGTTCTTTAATAGACTTATTACAGGTCACCTGGAAATGTGACAAAAAATGGCTGGGGCAACAATGTACATACAGCAGTTCTAATATTTCATTAAACTTTCCCTCTGCCATTTTATCCTCAATTACGCGCTTTTAGTAACTGTCCACAAGTTTCTGGTTGTTTCTTTGAACACTCCTCTTGACAGAATTTGTACAGTTGAACATAATTTGTTGGCTTTCTGACACAGACTTGTGTCTTCAGCAAAGTCCATAGGTTCTTGATGGGGTTTAAGTCAAGACTTTGGGGAGGCCAGTGTAGAACCTTAATTATAGCAATTTCTTTGCCACTTTTTATGTGTATTTGAGGTCATTGACTTGTTGAAACACTCAACTGTTTTCAAAACTCAACCTTCTGATTGATCATTTTAAATTTTCCTGAATTTTCATTTTTCCATTTAGTTTGGGTAAAGCACCAATTCCCCTGGCAGCAAAACAGCGCCACAGCATGATACTGCCACCAGCATGCATGACAGTAGGTTTGGTATTCTTGGGCTTCAGGGCCTCATCTTTTCTCATCCAAACATATTGCTGGTCATTGCAGCCAACTAGCTCAGATGTTGTTTCATCTGGTGACACAACTTTCCTCCAGAATTCTTTTTAACTCTCAGTCTAATCAATGTATCAACTGGGCCCTTTTTAAATATTCTCAGAGCAGCAGTCAAATGTAATCACTCAAAAGAAGGTAAGAGGCCATGCCACAAAGAAAACCTGATTAACACAACTATGTATGTATAATTTTGATACAACAGATTTTGTCATATTTCCAGAAGGCCTGTAGTAAATCTATGAAATAACCAAAATGCATGATTGTTTTTCTGTGACGAAGATGCATGTGTTTCAATGATTCCATCACAGAAAATGAAGAATTGGAAACTCAAGACTGCCATGATATACTTGGTCTTTACAAATGTATGAAAAACTTTTGTGCATGGCTGTATATGTACTGTATAATCATGATACCTCTCCTCTCAATAATAATGTAAGTGCTATTTATTTTTTTCCCTGTAAATCAACTTGCTGTTGGTCAGCTGCAGAGTATTATAGAAAATGGGAATAAGCAGGCATTCTGACCCGTCATAGCTCAGTCTAACTAACTACATAATGTTCCTTTGTTCAACTTCTGTCACACAGATAACAGAAGCAGCTAATTGGTAAATATAATGCAGCATTTTGCAGCTTTATCTTGAGTGTTACTGTTGCTCCATTAAATATTCTTGTTGTGGAAGTCTGTGGTCATGTAGCTAAAAAACAAATGTTGCTTTGCATCCTGTATTGTCCTGTAGTTGCTCTGTTCATTATTAAAGCTGATTGTTTTATTTGTTTGTAATTAACTCAGTTACTTTTGTGACATTACAACATGAGTTGCTCAGTGCGAGTGAATGTGAAAAGATGCAAAGTCTTTGCAGCATTTTAAAAGTTTGCATTTCTTCAGATGTTAATACGATGCTACTTTGTATTTAGTTTCCTGGAAATTAATATATATTTTTAAAAAGCACAACAAACAAAAAAACGGTACTTGTGGTATATGCAAAAGTTTGATCACTCTTTTACTTCAGTACTTCAAACTTAGCCTGATCAGTGAGTTGCTACTATTCCAAGCAATGCTGACAGCAAACGGTTAGAGAAGGGTTGAATATTACTGATGTCATTAATGTTTGCTTTAAACCATTTTTTTAGTTTATCTGCTAGCAGTGTATTCACGCTTGATTGTGAATCTATATATTACACCTGCTCCTCTTAAAAATGAATGGAAGTGTCCAATATCAGCCTACAGTGATTCTCCAGATCTTCTTTTAAAAACGTAATGCCATTATCTTTGTCTATTCATTTTACTGTTTCGACTCTCTCAAATTTTTATTGTTGTTGCAAGATTACTGACAACTGTTGTTCTTGATATGAGACAAAGGCAGATATGACCAGAAAACCACTCAGAGAGCGCAGCACTCCACCAAGGCTGTTCATTCCTCAATTTGTGCTTATAGAAATCATGGCAACACAGAATCTGGCCATTTAATACAGATCTACCCATCAACTAACTAAATAAATCAAAAATGACTTTGCGGTAAGCACAGGTATGTGTTATGCGTATGTACGTTATGTATGGATACCGAATCTTGTGACCAAAGTATGTCGTGGCCGAGTGAATTGATGCTGGCCACGTACACAGTGTTCACTTGTTGTCATAATTATGGTTATGCCGTGCCGGCCGCTATATCTCGCATTGGGAAATCCTTAACAAATCTGTGGATCCAGACCAGGGGTCACCAACCTTTTTGAACCTGAGAGTAACTTCAAGGGTACTGAGTAGTACGAAGGACACCTTGTTTGATACAAACTTCCTCAATAGCAAACTTTTGTCATCATCTTTAAACAGTAATAATAATAATAATGAAAATAATATGTAAAAAGACTGTCTGATCACATTTATGTTAATTATTCCTTACAATAATTATTAACAACGATTTCCACAACAATGACGGTAGGAAACACACACACACACACACACACACACACACACACACACACACACACACACACACACACATATGGAAATCTGTTCCAATGTTTAAAAGTCAGAGGTATCCCATCTCTGAAACTTTGGTAAATATATTTCTTGGCAGTTTTGTATGAATCAGCATATTTGCAGCATTTTGTTCAAAATCACACCAGTTACATTTCTGTGCAAATTGTCACTTCTAACATTTTTAGGAAATCATTAACTGTCATCAAATCATGCTTCATTTGTACAAACTACTACCTTTTTAACATTTTTGAACAATTCATGAACTCTGTCCCATGTTTGTACAAATTATCAGTTATGTAAGAAAAAAATCAACTCTTTCACATTTTGAAATGAATCCTATCACATTAGTACTAATCACCAGCATTTTTCACCAACATTGCAACATTTTTAACAGATAACAACAAATCATTAAATGTTTTCAACTAATTATTTTTTATATTTTTGTGTAATGGCACGGTGTTTTGAATGACATGTGTTACCTCTTTCTGTCTGTAAATGTGTGTTAGTGGGAAGCCTGGCATTCCGGAGCTTATCATGTCTTACCTTTACCTTGCAGCTCACAGTTCAGATGGTTCAGTTTCCCAGTGATGTCCGTTAAAAATGCAAGGGCAAGAATCCACTCAGTGTCCTCCAGCAGCAAGGTGTCCTCCCCTTTGGATTGCATCAACTCTCTGATTTCAGCCAACAGTGACAAAAAACGCTGCAAAACTGGTCCCCTGCTGATCCATGGGGTTTCTGTGTGTAGTAACAGGTCACCATGTTTAGCTGACAGCTCCTCCAGCAGCACCTTCAATGTCCTGGTTGTTTGGCTTTGGAGCCATTTATGATCTTCACGACACGAGTCATCACATGATCAAATCCGGCCACTTTTGTACATACATATGTCCTGCTGGTGAATGATGCAGTGGTAATGTAGGAATGTTGGGAAGTCTGGCTCACCTCTGCATCGTACAATGAAGCCTGCATGCTTTTCCTGTCCGTAGTGCGCATACAGTCTATGTGCGCTAGCAGGTGGCTAGTTAGCATGGAAGCTTTGTAGCGGCTAAAATAGCGTCTCTCCACATTGTGTTCGCTTTGCCGACGCAATAGTCGCCCCGCAAATAGGACACATACATTTATCTTTCACTGTCGTGAAAAAGAACTCTTCCTCCCAGTCATCGTGAAAATAGTGTTTTCTCTTTCACTTCTCTGTCATGTTTTGGGAGTAAAAACCACATCTAGCTTCCCAAAGCGTCTGCGTCCGGACGCTGCAGCAGAATGACGTGGTGGTTTGACATGCGCAGTGAACTTTGACTCGGACAAGGTTAAAGTTCATTTACACCGAAGACGTTTTTGTTTTTTAAATAAATTATAATAAATATTGTAATTTAAAATCTGCATTAATGTAAGTATTATTGATTTAAAAAGAACAGCAACTATAATTTTTTATAAGGAATTTCATGGTGACTAGTGTTATTTTTAGAACATGTGGCAGGCAACTCTATATATCTATATCTATCTATCTATCTATCTATCTATCTGTCTATCTATCTATCTATCTATCTATCTATCTATCTATCTATCTATATATATATATATATATATATATATATATATATATATATATATATATATATATATGTATGCATGCAATGTGGTTTTAACTCCATAATACAATAATTGTATTAACTGTGTTCTTTTTCTGCTTTTTTTTCTTCATTTAGAAAACCAGAGAATGGACCAATGGGGGACAGTTACGGTCCGTGTACCTTCCGTTCATTCAATTTCCAATTTTGATACGCAAATCGGAAAACAAAAAAAACAGGCATTTTTTTTTCAATATATGTAGCAGATTTTAAAACAAACAAGAGCCGTTTTCCATTAAAATATAGCCATAAAATTGGATTTTGTGTTGTTTTCCTATTATGTATTTTTATATTCCCAGATAAATACAAAGAATCCAATCTATGTTAATCCAAAACGCAAAAATGCCGGGATATCTGTATTATTACAAGGTGAACCGGAAGCAGTAATTTAGCTTCTCTTCCGCGATTAGCACGTCTTTAGTACAACAGAAGGTTCGGTTGGCAGGAGTCTGAAGACTGGACGAGATGGTTAGTGATGGCTGATCGAGGCTTTGTTGAAGCTTCGACACTTCATTCAAAACATTACTCGAGGCCTCAATGACACACAGTGCTCGAGTAGGACATCTAGTGGTCAATAATATGAAGTGCAATCAAGACGTGGTCGTTGGTTCATGGATTGTTTTGGATTTGATTCGCCATGCACACCTTCCTGTTTGACTACACTAGATGATTGTATGGGTTGTAGTGGACACAAAAATAATATTACTAGTAATAATAATGACAATAACTATTGAAGAGCACGTTTCTTATTTGCCATGTTTGTCTGTATCCCTATATACTTTTTGCTTATATTCTGTGTTATGAAACATTTAAACGGTGCTGCTACATTCATGAGATGCTCTACAAATACAGACTGATGTCATTTTCACATGGGGCTGGTGCAAATAAAGATTTTATGGATTATTATGGATTTTGGCAAAGTATGTCTTGGGGTTTATTGGTAAAGAGGTCAGTAAAGAGGGTGTGCTTATGTAACTGGTTATGAGGTTTTATTGAGAAATAATTTATCAACAGTTTTGGGACCACTGTTCCCTCTAAGCTGCACGCGATACTTTTTTTTTTTTTGCGCATTTATCATCTATTTTTTTGCCATTTTCGAGTTTTTTTTACTTGAGTCTCGACTCGATCGTTTTTCTCAGGAGGTTGGACTTTAGCCTTTGTGCTGGAGGGTTGAACCCTCAGTTCCAAGACTTTCAAAGCCTCCAGACCTCCCGAGTCCTCAGGAGTCCCACAGTAGTTCTCTGTTAGATTGACCTTCCAGACAGTCCAAGGACTGATATCTTCTAAGTTCCTGAGTAGTTCTCTGTTAGTTTGAACCTTCACACAGTCTGAGGACTGAAATCTTAAAAAGTTCTTGAGTAGTTCTCTGTTAGTTTGAACCTTCAGACAGTCTGTTAATGTTTCGATTAAATCTTTAAGGTTTTTCTTTTTAAATGTTTTACCACCTTTTAATGTTTAATTTTCTTTTTAAATCCTTCATTGTATTTTCAGTGTAATTCCTATTTCAACTTTTATTGTCTTTAAGATATAATTTTCTAATTAAACATTTAATTTTTTAATTAAATGTTTTGTCTTTTTTGGCCTTTTATTGGATAGGTGTAGTGAGAGACAGACAGAAAACAGGGGAGAAGAGCCGGAGGAAGACTTGCAACAAAGGGCCACTAGCAGGACTCGAACCCAGGACGCTGCGTCAGGGACCTGCCCCTGTACATGGATCACCCGCTTAACCCGTTGAGCTATATTGGCAACCATGTTTTGTCTTTTTAAGGGTTTAATAATCTGATTAAATGTTTTGCATTTTTAAAAATGTTTAACATTCTTCTTGTTTAATTGTATTTTTTGAATGTTTAATGATGGAAAATACTTTATCTGTAATTTCTAATATTTGTATTTTAAAAATTTTGTATAATTTCATAATGACATGTATTGTATCGTGTTGAATGATCTCATTCAATATTTTGTCTGTTTAATAGAATTTAATGTAATTTAATGTTTACCTCTATTAAACAGACAAAAATATTGAATGAGATCATTCAACACAATACAATACATGTCATTATACCTTTGCGCTCTTTGCGCTCTTTGCGCTCTTTGCGCTCTTTGCGCTCTTTGCGCTCTTTGCGCTCTTTGCGCTCTTTGCGCTCTTTGCGCTCTTTGCGCTCTTTGCGCTCTTTGCGCTCTTTGCGCTCTTTGCGCTCTTTGCGCTCTTTGCGCCTTTTCCAGCAAATCCCTGGTTTTGCAGGAACCACCCTTCAACTCCAATCCACTGACACTCCACACCACAGACGACAACCTTTCCACTCCACTATCATCCTCCGCAAGGTTCCCAGTGGGGATTCGAACCGTGACCCTCCACATGACAGACACACAACCTATGTGTGAGCTATCTTTCACACAAGGTCCTTCATGGACTTTGTTGTAATGATGGTTGAAAGAGGTTGTCATACAGCCAAAGTATGTATATATTGTAAATAAAGCTGCTGTAACAATGTAAATTTCCCCTGGAGTGGGGAGAAATAAAGAACTTTATCTTATCTTTATCTTATCTTAAAAAGTGTCAAAAGAGCCCTGGGCTGGATTCGAACCAAAAACCTCCTGGATGAGAGGCAGATAACTTACCACTGCACTATCCTTCCTACTGGGTGTAACTGTTAGTTTTCGTAAATGATGGTACACAAAACTATTAAGGAGGTGAAGATAATAAAGGTACTAAGGTGGATTTCAACCAGGGACCTTCAACATGCCAGGCAAAAAACTTACCTCTACACCACCTGTCCTACAAGATGCTGCTCTAAGTTTGCTTAAATGATGCTAGCAATTAGTACTGGAGCATCCAAAGGACACATAAAAAGTGTGAGTGGGGATTTGAACCATGGACCTTCAACATGTGAGGCACAGAACTTACCTCTGCACCACATTTCCTACAAGGTGTTGTTGTAAATTGGCTTAAATGATGGCATCAATCAGTACTGGAGCAATCAAAGGACAAATAAAAGGTGTGAGTGGAGATTTGAATCATGTGAGGTACAGAACTTACATTGCAGGTTTGTTTCTGAGACTGAATACACCCAATCTCATCTGATCTGCAAAGCTAAGCAGGGTTGGGCCTGGTTAGTATTTGGATGGGAGACTACCTGGGAATACCAGCTGCTGTAAGCTTTTTACTTCTCCTCACAACCTGAACAAGACACTGCTGGTCATTCACTAGAGACAGCTATCAACTAAAACCTCTTGGTTTCTTTATTATACACTCTATGAGGTGGATAAGCTGCAGCTCATGCTGATTTATTGCTGGTTCTGGTTGGAGCCAAAGAACAAAGGCGTCACCTGTTGGAGCAGCTGATGTCCTGCAGCCTCTTCACCACAGAAAGCCTCTGACAGCTTCAATTCTTTACACTCTGACTGCAAGACACCAATCACATAGGAACATATACATGTGTGGAACAAAGAGCTGAACTGACACTCAACATGTGTTTGACCATTTATTGATAAAGACATTCAAACATGTCTAGAGATAGAACACCAACGCATGGTGTAAGAAAGGTCAGAACAGACTTCACCTGCTCAGGAAACTGAGGTCCTTCGGGGTGCAGGGAGCAATTCTGAGGACCTTTTATGGTTGTGTGGTGGTATCAGCCATCCTGTATGGAGTGGTCTGCTGGAGCAGCAGCATCACGGCTGCAGACAGGAAGAGACTAAAGAAACTGGTTAAGAAAGCAAGCTCTGTCCTGGGCTGGTGTTAGACAGGAGGATGATGACAAAGCTGTTGTCTATCATGGAGGACATCTCCCACCCCCTGCAGGAAACAGGACCATCACCGGCAGCTCCTTCAGGGACAGACTGCTTCACCCACAATGTTTGAAGGAGGTCCTTCCTTCCTGCAGCAGTCAGACTGTGTTCAATCAAACCTGCTCCCAGTAGTTCAGATCACCCATGAAGTAACTGCAATAAAATGTAAATAAGTCAATATGTGCAATTTCACAAGATTTTTTTTTTTTAACAAGCATTTCTATTTCTTCTCTAAGGAGAAAGCATCTATTTATATCTGTGCACTGAGTGCTGCTTTTCTTTTTACTTTTTTCCTATCTGCTACTGCCACACTGAAAATTTCCCCACTGCAGAATCTACCTATCCATCCATCTATCTATGGTCCATCTACCTCCCTACCTATCTATCCATCCATCCATCCATCTATCCATCCATCCATCCATCCATCCATCCATCTCTCTCACGGGTGTGAGGGTTGATTCACCTGTTCTCAATCACCTTAATCCACGAAGGCCCGGTTCTTCATTCTTCCGCTCTCTGCCAGACCAGAGACTTTGAAACCAGAACCTTTCTCCTACAATTAGTCTGGTTTCCCCTTTTTGTTTTCACCTTGGTTTAGTTATCCTTTCTGTGTTGGTTTTAGTTTCATTCGTTAAATAAACTCCTTGTAATCTTTGACCTGTGTCTGCAGATGTCCTGTGACACCAATGATCCCATCTGATATTTAGCATGTTTTCAATTATTAGTCCCATTTCTTAAAAAAAAAAAAAAAAAAAAAAAAAAAAAAGCCCCCTGAAATCTGATCAGATAAATGAATGTGAAACTACTTTGGGTCTGCTGCAGCTGCCTCCCTCTGATCTTGTTCCTGCCCACAGCACAATCTGATCAGTGAAACACTGAAGGACAACTTCAGCATGTAAAACATAAATAAGCAAAGACTGCAACTCGTGATTATTTTAATTTTAACTTAACTTTATGTGCTGTTCAAAAACTTTATTTTTTCTGCAAATGTGTAGTGATTCCAAATCTAGGTTATTGATCTCCTTGATAACAAAAAAATCTGTATCGACCCGGAAAAAAAACAAACATGTCAGGCACCCTATGATGTTAACTGTTTGCCTGAATGTTTTTGTTTAAAATCCTCAGTAATAACCTTTGACTGCTGCAAAAATACAACATCAGCTTATTTTTTAATTACTATTTTCTATTATATATATCTGAAATAAACCCTAATCTGGGGTCTGACAGCAGCGTGAGGTCAAAGAAGCTGCCATCAGCTGCTGCACTTCTGTCCGTCCAGCAGATGGAGCCATGGAGCTGCAGTGAAGTGAAGAGCAGCACAAGGCAACCACCACTTCCATCCACTGACGCATTCAATTTGACTGACGCTAATGTTTTATTGACTTCCAACCACTAAACCAATAAAAGCTGCAAGCAGCGTTGGACGAGTCCTCGCATCTGAGCGGCCCGACTGGCCCACGCATATCCACCAGGAGGCGCTGCAACTGAGAGAGTAAAGTTTTAGGCAGATTGGAGCATGTACAGGCTACTTACACAGCACTTCCTGTTTCATGGCGAGAAATCCAAAATGGCCGCCAAGTGGTGCAAAGATGTGATTAGGGCCGGACTCTGATCATACATGTAAAATTTCAGGCAGATTGGAGCATGTAGAGGCTGGTTACACAGCACTTCCTGTTTCATGGCGAGAAATCCAAAATGGCCGCCAAGTGGCACAAAGATGTGATTAGGGCCGGACTCTGATCATGCATGTAAAATTTCAGGCAGATTGGAGCATGTACAGTCTGGTTACACAGCACTTCCTGTTTAATGGCGAGAAATTCAAAATGGCCGCCATGTGGCGCTATGACTGTGAGTGTATATCAACCTATGGACGTGATTAGGGCTGGACTCTGATCACACATGTATAATTTGAAGCAGACTGGAGCATGTACAGGCTAGTTAGACAGCACTTCCTGTTTCATGGCAAGACATTCAAAATGGCCGCATTCCGCTGGTAACTATGGCCACGCCCTCAGACTTTTGCGGAGCGTTTTGATAACTTTTGATCAACCATGACTGGTGTCCATCCTGACCAAATTTGAGCTCTCTCGTGGTTACGCTGTTTGAGGTTATAGCTTTTGAAAATGTCCAAAAATGACAAAATTGTCCAAAATATGAATCATATTTCAAAATGGCCGCATTCCGTGGCTCGCCATTTCCACGCCCTCAAACTTTTGCAGAGCGTTTTGATAACTTTTGATCAACCATGACGGGAGTACATCCTGGCCAAGTTTGAGCTCTGTCGGGGTTAAGCTGTTTGAGTTTATAGCTTTTGGAAATGTCCAAAAATGACAAAATTGTCCAAAATATGAATCATATTTCAAAATGGCCGCATTCCGTGGCTCGCCATTTCCGCGTCCTCAGACTTTTGCGGAGCGTTTTGATAACTTTTGATCACCCATGACTGGAGTACATCCTGGCCAAATTTCAGCTCTCTCAGGATTACGCTGTTTGAGTTTATAGATATCAAAAAATGTCCAAAAATGACTCATAATTCAAAATGGCCGACTTCCTGTTGCATTATGGGTAATGATGCAAGAAGCTTTTTTGTGCGTCTTGATGAGTTACATATGTGTACCGAATTTCAGAAGTCTAGGTCAAACACTGTCCGGGGGCTGAATTTTCTTAATTTTCTAGGGGGCGCTATTGAGCCATTTTGGCATGCACGCGTGCCATTTCCCTAAAATATCAAATTTTTCGCCGGTTCTGATGTGTGTGGCGATTTTCATGCGTTTTCGTGTATGTTTAGGGCGTCAAAAAGGCCGATTTCCCGGCGGACGAAGAAAAATAATAATAATAATAATTCTTAGGGTTTCAATAGGTTCCTCGCACCACTTCGTGGTGCTCGGACCCTAATGAACAACACTAAATAGGGATCTCCTATCCCGGAACACTCGATCCCGCTGAGTGATTCACATAACAAACCGAACCAATCAGGTGATTCGAAGCAGTTGAGTGCTTCAAACGTCACTGAAGTGATTCAAACGTCACGAGTCACGTGACCAAACCACACCTCGGCACAGTGGCTCGATACGTTTGCTTCATGAGCTACAGCGCATGTGTCGAAGCCTCGGGTATCAGAGGACCATCACTAGAGATGGTGTCACTTGAGCCCTATGGAGATTTAATAAGACACATGATTGCTCAAAACCTCTCGCACGCGGACATTTCCACGAATTTATCACAATTAGGTGTGCAGCGATGTTCTGAAATGAGTGTCAGGAGGTTTCGTGCACATCACAACATTTCCAGGAGGGGACATGTATCCGACACACAATTAGAAGTTGCTATCAGCAGGGCAATAAATCAGGTAGGTTATTTTGGTTTTCTTTTATGTACAGAGGTGGGTATAACGAGTTCCATTTACTCCGTTACATTTACTTGATTAAGTTTTTGGATAAAATTGTGCTTCTATGATAGTTTTACATCATCTCCATACTTTTTATTTTTACTTGAGTAGATTTGTGAAGAAGAATGTACTCTTAATACACTCCATTAGACTGCACTGAGCTGGTTACTTTTCTTTACCCATTCACGATTCTACACATTATTATCCCCCTATGCATCAACCAATTTAATGTTTTATTTTGTCAGACAGACGGACTTCCGCCATAAGCTATACCACCTGAATGTGTTTCACCAGTCATATTTGGAATTGTGTGTCTCTTGTGCTGTAATTTATTTTGCAAATATTTATTTTTCATTTTTCTTTATTCTAATATTTGATTGATTGGAAGTACTCAAATTTACCTGTAGATTATTATTTTATATTTTTGTCTAATTAAATGCATGTCTTCACAAATTAGTCAGATGTTACTCAACAGTTGCTCAGTACCTGAGTAGTTTTTTCGCCAGGTACTTTTTTACTCTAACTCAAGTATTTTTGGATGACTACTTTTTACTTCTACTTGAGTCATATTATTCTGAAGTAACAATACTCTTACTTGAGTACAATTTTTGGCTTCTCTACCCACCTCTGTTGATTTATTTCTAGACTACATATATTTTGTGAAATGTAAATCCATGAAGACTAGGCCTACATGTCACAGCTTACTTATGCTGATTTATCAGACAGGGTCAACATATGGTTGAAAGATGATGACCAGGTATCTGTCTGCGATGGGAGTGGTTGCTGGTGAACGCCGGATAGGGAGGATTTTGAGAACAACGCATTGTCCTTATCACGAAATGCGCAAACATGTAAGTATCTTTTGCAAGCCTTTAATGTTGTGGTATAAGGTATCATGTATTTTACTAGCTAACTTTTACTTACTTTTCCCCCAAAGGGTGCACGTAACCTTAACCCCGTCCCCTACAGTGCTGCATACATGGGACACAAAATCCACATCGACCAGAATGAAAAATTGGTCATGTTCAGAGTGACGCACGTTTTCGCAGTAGATGGGTACAGCAGTAAGGTCGTTGCTCATGCAACCATGCCTGTCAAGAATAACCTCACGATATATGAGGAAGTTTACAGGTTAGTCCTTCTCAACTTTTTTCAGCTTCAGAGCCCACATTCTCTGATTTCAGAATCCAGGGCAAAAATTCAGGCATGCGTAACTTTTTGTGAAAAAGTCCATGGAGAAGTTAGTCTTTATACATACATACCTTTTTTTTTTTTTTTTTTTAAATAAATAATTTATTTTTTAATAATTTTTTAATAAGGTTTTGGCTTTCTTAGAATCTGTGTTCACAATTTTTAGACAACTGTAAGTTTGTAGCGCTATTATGCTACTGAATGAAACATGAAAATGTTCCCATCTCACTTGTTTACATTCTTCTGTAAAAGTGAGAATAATAAACAACTCAAAATTTCCAAATACACATTTCTGACAGTTAAAAAAATATATATCTGTGACCAATATAGCCACCCTTCTTTTCTATAAGTCACAAAAACGGTGCACTAGTAGATATCAATATTGTTGGTCTATCGTACATTGCAGACTCAACATTTGATGAGTCATGTTTCACTATTTTACAGATCAGCAGTTCTTGAATATGGGATGTGGGACCAGGTCAGGGTGGACCATGGCCATGAGTTTTACTTGTCCCTCTACATGCAGGAGATGCTGTCTAACCACAGACACAACTTGCAAAGGCAACCATATCGCCAAACTCAGTCAACAAAGGTGAGGTAATGGTTTCCTTAATGTACAAAATGTGCCTTCTACTGGCCAAAATGAGACTAAGCTTTAGAGATGTTACTCAGTTGTTATGTACTGGTACTGAACAAAGAAATAACAAACTCTAGTTGCAGTGATCCTCAATTCAAACACACGGGGCCAAAACCTCAAACCTTAGTTAGCCATATAAACGAATGCCCACCTAAACAATGCAATATTGGTGTACATACATGCTCCATCTAGAGAATTTTCAGCATGTTTCTTTGTCACAAAACCACCAACCCGTTTCTCTTCCAACCATTGCACAGCCATAACCTTCTATCACTCTGCCTGCAGAGCTGCAGTGCGTGTCTCAGGGTGTAGTATATTACTCTGCAGTGCGAAAGGTAAACACAGGTGACCACGCGGGGAATAGAAACAGAGCCAAATGGATCAGTGGTTTTGTGGCAATTCTCTAGATAGTGAATGTACACCAGTATCGTATTGTAAAGGTGGGCATTCGTTTATATGGCTAACTAAGGCTTGAGGTTTTGGCCTCGTGTGTTCAAATTGAGGATCAGTGCAGCTGCTGGAGGGAGGGGGTGTGATGGCACTACGAGGAGATCTGGCAAGATAGTTGAATAGGTGAGTAGAATATCGTTTGCATATCACCCGATAGGACCCAACTTTATGCAAATTGAAATATCCCTTTAACCAGATGCACTCTTGAGTAGGGGTGCTTGTAGGTACCCATACACATCAATGGTCCTGCTCATTGGACTCCTAATCAAACCTCTTAATACTGTCTGTAAACTTTTTACACCTGGTATAGTCCTGTTTCCTCTCACCATGTTGGTTTTGCAGACTAAATTGAGTATACCTTTTTCTTGTCTCCAGAATCATACAGTAGAGTGAATGTGGGTAGAGATAAATAACAGGGTAAATTACCCAGTGAAGGAGGCCCTCATGCAGCTGCAGGATCAGGAAGTCCTCAACATGGACGACAACGTGACTAGATACTGCACATCTAACCTTACTGCTGAGCTGTGCAAGATTGGCATAACAAGAGCTGTACATGCATGGAATGCACACACAATCCCAGGTGAGTTAAAAAAATATGCATCATACAATCCAGTCCTTTTTTGTGAACCTTTTTTTAATTCAAAAGTTGACAGTGAATTTTAACAAAAATGACATTTTGTGACCAATGCTTTGCTTCACAAGCAAAGGAACACCCAATTGTTCAGCAGCAGGAGGACGTCCAAAGAAACTGGGAGAGGAGTTGTTGCCTCATGCCTCCCAAGCAGCAGACATGTACCAGCAGGATGTTGGCTCTTCACTAACTCCAGTCTCCTGGTTTGGAACTGACCCCTTCTCAACTGAGGAGGACAAAATATCAGCAGAACAACTTTTTGCTGAACAGTACCCTGATATTTCAGTTTTACTAGATAATGTGGTAAACTATAACTTCGTACCTTTTCAAGATGCATTGCTGTGTCTGATAAACATTACACAGCAATATGCATGAACATGTCAAATAAAGACCAGTTGGTTCTGGATATAGTAGATATTCTGTTACTTTGCTTTAAAAAATAAAATTGGACACTTGCTAAAATTGCTACAATAGCAATATTGGTCTAAGTGCAACATGAAATACAAAAAAATGTATAAAAATAAAACTATTCTGTATCCTCTACAGTTATTGAACAAGTGCAAAATTCCAACTGACTTTAGAACAAGGCAATTAGCCAGATCAAGCTTAAATCAGAATGTGATGCAATCACACTTAAAGGGTTAATCCATCTTAATTACACCAGCCAATATGGAGAGAAGATTGTCAAGACTGGTCAGCCTGTGAACATTGACAGAGAACTCATCTGCCCTGCATTTGAGGCACTGGTCAGATGTCAGCATCCACTGGTCAACGCAGTTTTTGCAGCCAACAAAGCTTTTGCAGCATACGGCAATCACAGGCTCTTCCATTAGCCCTGTTTGATGAAAAAAAGGAAATGTACAATACACATGAAATATTACAGTTCAATATATTATCTTGTCTTTACTTAAAGGAACAGTTCACCCAAAAATGAACATTCTGTCATCATCTCCTCACCCTCATGCCAGTTAAAGCACAGGTGCAGTTTGTCCATGTAACACACAAGAAGGTTGCAGCACTACTGGAGAGCAAGTGGGTTTCCATTGACTTCAATACAGTGCATACAAAGTCAGTGGAGACCCCCATGCTCTCCAGTAGTGCTGCAACCTCCTTGTGTGTTGTCTGGACAAACTGCACCTGTGTTTTAACTGACATGAGGGTGAGCAGAATACAGAATTTTCATTTTTGGGTGAACTGTTCCTTTGATCTACATATTACATATGTTAAAAAGCTTGGCAAGTGAAAGTTTCACTATAACATGGAAAAGCAATAATTAATGCTTGATTCACTTGGGCATTCCATTAGATCCTGCTTAAAAGGTAGACTTTAATATGAATCAAACAACAAATGATGTTACAGACCTTTGCATACAATACAACCAAAGGCATCCTTCATGTGTGTTATCATGGTGTTGGTCAGAACCAGCATGGCACCCCTGGTGTTGCTGGCATGTGTTGACAGGTCCTTCATGACTCTGGTGACTTCATTCAGTCCTGGGGCAGCCAAGATCACTTCTTCTATTTTATCATAGACCCCCTGAAGACTTGTGGAGTCCATATCTTTATGGCTACAAGGAGGGTTAAAAACAACAACAAAAAACAAATTTATTGTACAATATTCATCAGTTCTGTTCAGATAACTTTTCTTCTAAGAGAGATGCTATTTAAAACAAAATAAAAGACAAATATTGATAAACAGTAACTAAAATGTTTACCTCAGTTTCTTTCCCTTTGTTCCTTGCTGGAACTCATGGAAGATCTGCTCTGGGACAGCAAGAAACTTTTTTGCATTTTGCTTCCAGTACTTGGATTCTAGTAAGAGAGGAAGACAAATCATGTAACAGACATAATGTAAACACATTTACAGCTGAACAGAATACTTTGTGGGTCAAAAAAATTACAAGACAAAGAGAGCAAAGTATTGAAGTAGATGGGGCACGTAGTTTAACAAACAAAGCATTTTTATTTATTATGCAATTATTAATGATTTCAATTAGTACCTCTTGTCCCTTCGGAGTCCACAATCTCATTTCCCTGGGCATCAGTCAGGATGAGAGGGTCATCACTCTGCAGGGCATCATGTAATTTTGCAAGGATACCTGTGGTTGTGGCTTCAAACTCAAACAGTCTGAGTACAACCATGCGGGCAGGCTTCAGTTTCTCCTGGCTGAGCTCAGCAATGAAAACAGACCTAGAAAGATTGTTGTGGGAGTGGTTTACATCAAGCTAAATCAATTAATTCCATCTCAAACACATAGCATACATTAAACCTGATCCAATAACAATTGATTCATTTTAAAATTGTCTTGGTTACAAAGGATCTTAAGAATTACAAAAACATATTCAGTGATGATGATATATTCATATGTAGCTAGCCTTGGACCAATATGTTCATGAAAACGAACTCCCCTTTTTAATATGTAGCTTGCTAGTCAAGGGTAGGGGTTCTGAACTGAGGGAGCAGGGGGTACCTTTGGAAGGTGTTACTCATGCTTGCTCGGGGGGGAGTGGGAGCAATGGCCTGAGCAGGTGACCCTAGAGCAGCAGCGGGCTGTGCTGAACGGTGGAACTGGAAACGGTTCTGGCCTGACAATGGAGGAGTCTGCTCGGCGACTGGTAGAGCAATATCATCCCCATGAACCTCATAGTGGCCACGAGGTTTAAGGTCCAAGCAGCTGAAATGTCCAGCTGAACCAGGGAATATGGCCACATTGTCATCATCAGTTATGTACAGGCTCGGAGCATATACCTTGGAAAGAAAACATTAAGGAGCCTTAATCAGCCGGCTATTCGTGTGCTATGCATAGCATCCTTTGGTCTTAGCATGTTCTCCAAACAAACGAAAAAAGTGCTACTTACCTGGAATATTCTGGCGATTTTATCTCCATTCATGTCCTCCCTAAGCGTTAGCCTTTTGTTTCCTTTAAAAAGGATGTAACTGGTAGTATCCATTGCGTACGAGAAATTCTTGCCGGACACAAAGTCGACCAGACTAGCACCGTGACCTTCCTGACACACGGACCAATCCGCGCGATTATTTATTTATTTCCGGGCCACAGACTGAAAAGCGTAAAAATTGAAAATTGAAATTGGAAAAAGAGAAAATTAAGGCCTTTCCCCGAAAACTAAAATTTGAGTCAGAAATGCAATATTTTGTTTAAAAAACGGATCATTAAATAGTTGTCCGATTTTTGTTTCAGAAATGACAATAGAAAAAATGGCCCTAAATTTGTTTTTCGATTTGCGTTTCAGAATTAGAAATAAAATGAACGGAAGGTACACGGACCTTCAAGGCTAATACTTCTGTACTTTTACTATGGTAAAAAAGATGCAGTGCAACATCTAAATCTTTCTGCCACTGCTGGTTTTCAGTTATAAACTCTGTTCATGGTGTGAAGTACAGCAGCAGGTCTGTTATGAGTTGCAGTTTGCTGCCACCTGTCGGCAGGTTTTAAACCTCCGTTAGCTAGCTTTTTGTATTTCAACGAGCCATACCTTTACACAGTTTATCCACCGCTACACAAGTAATGAACCGCAAGAATAATGTTCCGTTCAAGTCTTCAGCACCAAACAAAGGAGCAGCTTCAGGATACAAACAAGCTGCGCCTGGAAGGTTTGTAAATCCAGTCTGGTCTGAGCAGCATTAGCATGAAGCTAACGTGTTAGCTGACAAACTTTCAGATTTATATCGCTCCCATGGTGTCTTTTGGCTGATTACGTTCTGACATTTTCCTTATACTGACTGGATAAATACGGCGTTGGACTCAGACGCAAACGCGACATGAAGCTGTGTTGTTAATGAACTGTTTTCGTTCAGCTAAAGCTAACTGCAAAAATAGCTAAGCTAGTAGCAAGAATAGCTAGCTAGCTAGCTAGCTAAGTTTCTTTGCCTGGTCTGCGGACGTAAACACCGCCATGACTTTACAGCAATGTGTTCATGTTCACTTGCTTTGTCTCATTGTGCTGATGTGTTGTTTTCTTTGGTAAACAGAGTTCCCCCAGACTTCATGAAGGCTATGAAACGCATGTCGGCACCTGACGTGGCTTCAAAGACTCAACCTGCTCAGAAAGCTGCAGGTAACATGAAGACAAGCACATGTTTCTATGTAAAGCTTCAGGAGTCAAGTTTTAGCTCAGATATTTCAAATTACTGTCACCTAACATAATAGTTGGCTATTCTGCAAATTATGTTGCTGCTTAATTCTTCCTCTGATTTCATTCATTCCTGAATCAAACTGTTTCATCAGACAGTAATTCATCACATGCCTTTATTGGAGAGTTTTCATTACAGAATGTGTACTGAGACTGCATTAGCATATTAGGGCTGAACAGTTAAATAAAATATCAAAACTAATATGGAAAAAAAATGTAATTTTCATACCACAGGAGCTTATTGTGATTATCATCAAATGTGTTACAACATACCAACTTGAATGAAGCATTGCGGTGCTTGCAGATTGCAGTGAAAAAAACATTATTCTTATAGATGCAGCTTCCAAAATAATTACTTGACCACCTTTGGCTTTCTTACAGTCTGCACAACTGTTAGAATTTTATCACAGTTGTCAACTAATTACAGTATCTTCAAAAATACATGACCAAAGTCAGTACGTCCAGTAAATAATGCTTGAAAATATGATGTATTAAATCTGTGCCAAGTGTAAAATACACTCTAGATGATTGAAAACATCACTAAGTCACTATTAGTTTGTACATAAGCTGTATCTGTAAAAGTCAACACACAATCCAAACCAATTCATCACTCAGCAATTTCTAACAGAAGTGAATTGCAACACGAAGAGAAGATTTTGGTGCTAAACAAAGAGAAACGCATTGAGAAAGCCGTTGACCTTAAGAAGAAAATGCAGTAAGGCTTCCCCAAGAATCCCAGTGGTCACAATGCAGTTATGGTCAGTCAAAGCTGTTTATTTGTTTCTTTATTTATTCGTTTAATATGAGATTTTTTTTTCCAGGGAGAAGAAATGCAGTCGATCTATTCCCACTAAAATTACAACTCACATTTGTAAAAAATAATCCCAGAGCGCTTTTTTCTGCATATTGTTCAGCCCTAATCATCATGAAATAAAAATGTGACACTGACAGCAATCGGTGCAGATTCCGTCAAAGATTTGATAAGTGAGGCAATTTTCACAACTCTGCTGACTGATTTTGATATATGCAGAAATCAGTGGACTCCCTTTTCTCCTAGTGTCCTGGTAAATAATAAATTTAAGGGAGATTCAACTTGTTTCAGTTCGTTGGTAATAAGTAATTAGATCACATGTCTGAAGGCATTAATTATGTCAAAATATGTTTTCTTCTACAGCTCAATCTTCTGCTGTAAAATGGAAGTCTTCATTCACACCACTCGACAAAAGAGATGGCAACTCTCAGGAAAAAAGCACAAGCAGCTCTGAAAGGTCGGTGAGTTTAAGTAGAGAGTAAATGCTCCTGTAATCACAGTTTCAGTACATCCCAACTTTTTGAGCCTTTAACTTTGTCTTGTGGTGGCATAAAGTGTTGAAATATGGGCAGTCTGCTTTTGAGCTCTTTGGGTAAGATTCCTACACATGTATTAAACTTAATTCTATTCTAAAATCTTTTCTCAGTGGGAAAAATTACTTTATATTCTCTATGTATTGAATTTTTTTAGTCTAGAACGAGGCTTAATCCGTGTCTAAGAAACTGGGTGAATACGTATGTTTCCAAGTAAACATTGTGTGGTCAAAGAGCAGCAGGAAAAATGTTGTGCCTCACTGACTGCTTAAGTAAAGGAATTTACTTAATGTGATGTGCACTGCCTCTAATTTATTTGATCTC